>NC_070628.1:13548961-13848961 GCF_947347685.1 Pleuronectes platessa | reverse complement strand
AGAATCAAGAAAGAACAATTTCTTCAAGAAAGCCCAACTACAAAGTCCTATAAGTAAGTGCCATTTAAGTGCTGGTTAGTTTAAACTTTTATTCAAGGTATAGTCGGAAGAGGTGTGTTTTTAGTTTGCGGTGGAGCTGCGTGCAGTCGAGCTGCTGCATTCTGGATGAGCTGCAGAGGTCGGATGAGCTGCAGAGGTCGGATGAGCTGCAGAGGTCGGATGAGCTGCAGAGGTCGGATGGCACTAGCAGGCAGTCCGGCCAGGAGGGAGGTGCAGTAGTCCAGGCGTGAGGTGGCCAGAGCCTGGACCAGCATGGACACCAGAGCCATCACCAACACAACTCGAGTTATGAAAATGAAAAACAATCCCTCCTGATTCTTAATTTAAATCCTGTTCTCCCTCCTCTTTGTTCTTCGGTAACAACAACACTGGTGATATTTATTCCTGTCTTTATTTGTGGTTGCCATCACGTGGCTGTGGCTGACAACACAAAAGTGGCAAAAATTAGAGAAACATTCTGTGTAATGAGAACAGAAGCGTTTTCTATTGTGGTGCTCATTTGTAATGGGTTGTGTTGGGAGGTGAAACCGATGAAAGATACGAGCTAGACTGAGCTGAGAGAATGTGATTTATGACTGATTATATCTGAGCTTATTTACACTGAAATAAAAGCTCATAAACGAATCGGAGCTGTATGGGGTCAAAACCTCAGACATTACTCAACTCATGCTTATTATTATGATATCAATATTCTGCTGTGTGTTTATTAGAAGGGCAGATCTACTGGAGCATGTGTGGGCAGACAAGTTACCACAGATTTGAACTGAATCGATGTAGGGGTTGCATGTAGCAGGTTCTATACAGAGGAAGACTTGTTTATCAAAATAGGTGTGTACAAGGAAACAAAAAACAGAGATGCCAAACATAGGTTGGAGGAAACCATGTTTTATCCATTTGTTGGTTGGTTGGTTGTTTTGTTTGTCACCAGGATTACACAATTGTTTATGTTGATCCATTTCAGGAGGCAGATCCAGAAAAAAACTTTCTTTAACAGAGCATTTGCACCGATTTCTCAGAGAACAATTCATGCATCCTGATGAAAGATTTCAGGTGCATGTAGAAGACTGAATATGTGTGTGTGCAGCTTGATTGAAATCAAACTGCACCACATGCATATTATATTAATATATAATTTATGATATAATTAAAAGAAATTATAAATAAATACACCAGGATTTCTGCAGGTGCATCAGGTTAAATTAAGGACTTCAAGTTTTCCAAAGTGTATTAATTCATTGCCTTTTTTTAAATCCTTGTCTGTATATATAATAATTTCTAATAATATCGTTATAAGAAGCAGAATAGATGGATGGATTAACTAATAACAGAAACAACTAATTAATTATACGTCCATGTGTGTTAGAATACATTCAAACCTTTCACAAATGAGCTTAGAAAACCTGGAAATGCCTATTTTAGACATAGAGATCAATGCAAACCTGCGGACGTCCTGTACCTGAGTACGTCAAGTTGGTAACTTGAGCAGAACGAACTCGGTTACTTTGCAGAACAGAGTTTTTCAGAGTGAGGAGAACAGTGGGCTGCTGCTGCTCCACCAGTGAGGGAGATTATGAGAGAGGCAGATTGTGTCGTCCTCCTGCTGAGTCACAAACTGACAGAGAGAAGAGGAGACGTCCTCGAGGGAGAGCAGGGGGGGGATGATGTTACAGGCGAGTGTGTGTGTGCGTGCATGCATGTGTGCGTGTGTGTATGTGTGTGTGTGTGTGTGTGTTTGTGTGTGTGCGTGTGTGTATATGTGTAAGGGTGTTGCTGTTTGTTGTAGAAGGTCAGGCGCCACAAATTTGGGTGTGACCATCGCTGTCCTGTCAGCACATCAAGTGTCCACAAAACCCCTCCCTTTACCCCCCCCCCTCTCTCTCTCTTTCTTTCTCTCTGTCTCTCTCCCTCCCTGTCTCCCCTCCCCTTCCCACCCTCTTTCTTCCTCCCTTCCTCAGAGCCAGGGTGTAACCAAGACTACTTGTCAGTTACTCAAATCTGTAAAAGGAGAGGGGGGTCTTTGTGTGTGTGTGTGTGTGTGTGTGTGTGTTTGTGTGTGCGACAGGCAGAGACAGATAGCAGGTTTTCTTGAACAATAAAGCTGTCTGTTGGTTATTTCTGAACCCTAGAGAGGAAGCACTACTCCCTGCAGGGTGGGGAGACGATTCATAAAGCCCCCACCCAAACACACACACACACACACACACACACACACACACACACACACACACACACACACACACACATGCACTCTCACTGTACTGCGCCCAAAAATAGCCACACACTGACACACAATGCAAGCTGCACATACATGCCTCAGTCTTTTTCCCCATCCTGCCCCACCCTTCTCGTACAAGAATAGGTAATTGTGCCGTGGAAGGAATCATAAAATATAAAGATCTTTATTATTCCAGCTCAGATCTTAATAACTGGATCATTTCCCTCAAACCTGATCTGATCCATCCATTCACTAACTAATAAAAATAAATATATAAAATCAGAAGAAATAAGTTATAGAATAAAATAAAAATCCAAGGAAAACTGTTGTAATGATGTGAATTGAACTGGTTTCTCTGAGGCTTTTATCACCAACTTTAAGTTTTCGACCTGCCGAGGTTCATTTCCTCCACAGAACAAATACATGCATCACTGTGTTCTATATGCAACATTGCACCACACATATAAGTATAGGCTTTTGTTTCATCTGTGGATATTTCGCAACCTTACTGCACACGTACGGATACACACACCACTACTTACATGCACCTGGTATTCAGGTTGATGGTGTGTGTGTGTGTGTGTGTGTGTGTGTGTGTGTGTGTGTGTGTGTGTGTGTGTGTGTGTGTGTGTGTGTTGAGCCTCATCAGCTCAGTGGGCCAGACACAGGTTGAAAGATGGGAACGTGTTGATAGAACAGGGTTATGTGATGACTGGCAGTGGTCTGAGGACACAGTCCACCAGACAGGATTCCTGCAGTTCCACTGAATGTTTGAAGCTGAGTAACCGATTGAGTCTGGCCTGTCTCCGTTGGGGCTGTGGTGACCAGTTCTTTGCTGCACCAGTTATTCCTGGATTCATTACTGAGCTTATTAATAATTAAGTATTAGTAAGTTTATAATAACTATCGCCACAACGAAGAAATTATCCTGGTTGGAATCTTGGTTCCTCCACATGGAGTTTGCAGACATACAGTCTGGGGTTACGTTAATTGGAGACTCTAAATTGACTATATATTTATATGTGACTTTGAAAAAGGGATAAGCCATATAGATAATGAATGGGTTTATAGTAACTACAGTGTGAGCTGCTTTTAAACTAATAATTGACTTAATCTGCCTCCATGAAATAGATGCGTTTACTTTGCAATTTAGGGTAATCTGAGATGTAAATTGACAGGTGTCACAGAAACATGGTAAAATCAAAGGTTGTAACTCCAGAATAGTGTTTCTAGATCACACTGTGAGACACAACCACACAGCTGATGTGACCAAAGACGACCTAGAAATGAAAATAGAAAGAATCTACCAATCCGACAATCAGGATACGACATGCATGAAGCAGAATGCACTGTCAGGCTGCAGGTGGGGATTAGAGGTAGGTGTGGGGGGGATCTCCTTTGCTTCTAAAAACAAAAACACAAATTTGAATGGTGGAGATGAACGAAAGAAGTTTGAGTGACTGGCAAAGAAGAAAACATGGCAGCGCTGACATAAACATAAGAGCAGCACAGAAGACTCTGATGATGGATGGCTCAAGCTGACCTACTTTTCTTTTTTGCATCGTAGTACTCTGACTGTCTGCCACAGAGCGAGACAAAGATCTGAGATTCATCTCACACGGTGTGATGGGCAATGAAAGTGACACCCTCCTTGTTCTCGTGCCGTGTAAAAAGGGTAAATAATTTGTCATAGATGGATAAACAGGTGAATGTTTTCTCATCCATGTCCAAACACATCATGCAAAACAAAGCAACAACTTAAATTATACTAGACAATGCTGTTTTCTGTGTAAAGTGTGCTAGTTGCATGGAGGAGATTCCAAACTCTTCATTCCTGATACACACTTTATGCCCCGGCTTCACAAAAACAAATTAAATTCTCTTATTAGTTCAGGATGAAGGGATTATTTCTATATTTTTACAGAACCAATGAGTTTATTTTCATCTGTGTTTGCTTGTTTATTTGTCAGCAGTATTACATAAAAAACACTGAAAAACACTGAAGTTCAGGTCAACAACAACACATTTTTTACATAGATACAGATCAGGGGTTAGATCCAGTATTAGTTTCTATCACTTTCTATACCATTGTGATCTCGGGCTTCTCAACATTTTCTCAAAGAGTAATTTAGAGCAATCTTGATGATAAAAATCTGGCATATATAGAAGACATTTATATATATATTGATGAGTGTGTGCAATTAATGCAGATCCAAATCAAAATCCAGATCTAGTCAATTTAACCGGTTTCTTGTGGTTGGGCCTTGGCAGAGTTATGAGCTCTACGGAGAGACGTTCTTGTTCTTTTTTACCAAACCCTAAGTGAAATTCCCTTTACACACACAAACACGAACGCACACAGACACATACACACACATGCTGTCTTCCTGAGCAGCGTTTTATGATATCAGTTGTTACATTGACCTGAACTTTCCATATCTATAAATCAAAACTTTAACAGCTCACAACCTGATCCTCTGCTGAACCTCAGTTCACTGTGACTCTGTGTGAAACTCCATCAACACGCCGCGGTGCAGATCCTCCCACTGTGTGGTTCTGTGTCATGGTGAACCAACCAAACATAAACAGATCAACTGCTACAGCTTTCCAACGAATCATTTTTTAATCACAATGCACAATAGCTGAGTAACAATAGTGTGTTATGTGTGCATGGTTGCATTCTTGTTGAGGGTAGATGGGTTTCCCTTCGGGTTGACTTCACTTCTCGTTTTGTGATATATTAAATATCGCCAGGAGGCAAAAATCAATGTGAAGGAACACGCGGACCACACCCTGCTCTGATTCTCCCTCTTTCCACCTGTACCGGGTAAATGAAGATGCCAGAGAGGCCGATCAGAGGTGCAGCCTGTGAAGGAAAAACACCCAATATGCAGTTTTTATGTGTGGTCCCTGTGGTGAATACATAGACAGAGACCTGATTGTTCCCTAGAGAGACGCTCAGATACTATGACACGGCTTGGAGCGAGCCCTGTTATAGTATCTGAACGTCGACATAGTATAGCTTCTCTGTTGTTATTACACAAACACACATCCAGTGTTCATCCAGCATGGTGTTGGATACCACACTTCCATCTCTCAGCTGTCAGATCAAGCTGGAAATAATCCAGATGTCATATTTTCACACTCCAACAAATTAAGTATTCTTCACTTTATGACAGTATAACTGTCAGTTTAATAGCATCCATTCAAGAGGATCAACATAGTTAACTTGCACAGTGTGTGCTCCCGTCTCTGAGCTTCTCCTTGTTGTGTTTCTGATCGTTTGGCCGCCTGTCCTCCCTGCATGTCCACAGGCGCTCGACAGAGACACCAATGCAGACTTTCAGTGTTTATGACTGATCGTTATCAAGCTCATCAATCTGGAATCAAATGGAAATTAACAATAAAGAGTCTGTCAGAGCACAAAGAGAAAGGTGCGTCTCCCGTCTGCAGCGTGCCGAGTTACTGTCGGTGGAAGAAGGAAAAGTTTTTATTGTTGCAACATATTCAGTGATGTTGTGTTTACTATGTGGCACGGTGCAGCAGCGGTAAGTAAGAAGAAGCTTAAGAGTATAATATTTATGAAGGAACACACCTATGATCTATGTAAAAATAATAATAAATTCATCAAAAGTCTGAGGTTTACAATCCAGTCATCTCTATTCACATCAACGATGGATGGAGCACATGCAGCCGAACAATGCAGCTGATGCAAGAGAGAATGTGATGCTTCCTGACACAGGGTGTGATCTTCTCAGAATTGGACCATGCAGGAAAAGTTTATTGCTTCAAACGTATTTCTTCGACGGATACTGTTCAACCAGTTTCAGCCAGGTTGATGACCTCATCTGAAAGAGAAACTCAACGGCCTCAGACCGATGCAGGATTATCACAGATGCATAAGGATCATAAAGATTCCTCTTTGAAACGTTTCCTCCAGCACTTAAGTTGTGTGCGATGGGAGACGACGAGGACTTTTTCCCATTGCATTGATAATATTTACGAAAATGTTTAAATTTTTTTAACACCCACCCCAGCCAGTGTTTTTCGTAGCAGTAGTACAATGACTTTCTTTAACATTGCAAGATTTCTTTTTAGATTTCCACAAAATTGAGAATAAATCATGGATCTTCATGCCAATAATAACGCATATTAAGATAATTAGTTACATCAGGATCTATGAGTGTGTGCAATCCGATGAGTCCTGATTGATTTTAATGAAACATTGTACTTATAGTTGTGAGTTTTCCATTTTACGCCAATCTGGCTTATTAACGGACGTCTTAACTGGAGTCGTGAAGTGTCGTTATTAGACAGAGATAACTGACAGTTATAATAATTACTGTTCAAACAGGGTTTTCCATTGTTGACACAGAGTAATAAACAGCTCCCTCGAAGTGTATTATGTGTTCGACGCCTTTTCAATATTGAGCAGGAACAGTGACCTATTATTGTGTGTGAGGTTACAGGGAAAACAATCTTCTCTTCCTTCTTAACAGGAAGTAATATGATATCACATTATAAAACAAATACACACTTAACAGACAATAGTGAAGTGAACACGCACATACCAACAGATTAACGTCTCGTAATGAATAAAGTCAAATGTCCACAGTTACATGCACACATACAAACAACAAGTGTAAACTCAATCTTTCTTGTTGAGTTTGGTTGAA
The DNA here is from genome assembly GCF_947347685.1 of Pleuronectes platessa. Taxonomy (NCBI): domain Eukaryota; kingdom Metazoa; phylum Chordata; class Actinopteri; order Pleuronectiformes; family Pleuronectidae; genus Pleuronectes; species Pleuronectes platessa. The sequence goes on along the minus strand of NC_070628.1, from coordinate 13,842,010 downwards.
GCTGTTGTTGCCCACACAACATGCGTGCTACATTCTACTTTTGGGTGTGTTGTCAATACACACATTTCTCCTACAGTGAGATGCGGAGAAGAAAAGGAGGAGGGGCCAGCGGCTGAACAAACAGGTATAATCTACATGTTTTGTCATTCGCTGTTCACACCTGCGTGAGAAGTTTGTGCTTATGATTGAAATAATTGATACTAATCTATCTATTGATACCGAGAGATCACTTCTTGACAGGTCAGACCCTAGCTTTCGCTTTCTATCCCTCCTCCACAGGAAGTTGTCAGAACATGCCTTAACCATAAGCTAATACTTGACACACACCTGTGCTCAGTCACTTCCACTGAAGACAATGAATTCCTGTTTTCCTTCCTTTGAATTTGAGCGAGGGCTTGCAGCCGGGAGGGGGCTACCAAGGCAGGAGGATTCTACATAAAGACATGTAGAAATAGTTTTTGTCGTTCTTTAATCTGAAGAGAGTTACCAATATAGGCTTTGAGATTTTTTTTTTAAATGTTAAGATATGCGAGTTTGATGATTTGGTTTGTTGTTCGGGGTTGGACTTTTTTTCACTCTTCAATCTTGGCCGCTGATGTTTGAGTGGTTATGAGTTTTCACACCAAAACTGTTTTAATAAAAGCAGCAACTTCTTTTGTTCACAAAAAACCACTTAGCAAACATTCTCAACATATATCAAATTAACCATGAAGTCTGTATGTGTGATGGATACTTGTCCTTGCATGTCTCTGTGTTTTTCCATGTTTGTCTGTGTATTTTGTATTCATGTGCATGTACATGAAGGTATTCACACTTCATGAATTCTGACCTGTAGACCCACTGAGCTCAATGTGCTGAAAAGCTGAAGCTTCTTAAAGATTTTTCCAGCGGCCGCAGACTCTCTGCTTTGTATGCTCACCCATCTTATCAACACTTCCCTGTCAACTGGCTGTTTCCCTGACTCTCTGAAGGAGGCACGAGAAAACCGTCTCCTGAAGAACCCCCCCGACCTGTCTGAAGTAAATAACTACAGACCTGTCTCTCTTCTTCCCTTTCTGTCCAAAACTCTTGAGCGAGCTCTAATCCTACCTCAATGACCGCACTTACTGGGTAACTTGGAGAGGATCTGTGTCTCAACCTGGTCCTCTCACTACTGGGGTCCCTCAAGCTTCCATCCTGGGTCCCCTCCTCTTTTCTCTGTACACTCACTCTCTTGGCTCTGTCATTCACTCACATGGCTTTCCTACCATAGCTTTGCTGATGACACCCAACTAATCCTGTCTTTCCCCCGATCTGAAACACAGGTAGCAGCACGAATCTCTGCCTCTCTGACTGACATCTCTCAGTGGATGTCTGCACACCAGCTGAAAATTTACCTTGACAAGACTGAACTACTTTTTCTTCCAGGGAAAGACTCTCCCAACCACAACCTGACTATTACCTTTGGCAACTCTGTGTTAGCCCCCACTCAGACTGCTTGGAATCAGGGTGTGAGACTCGACAGCCAACTCTCCCTTACTGCCAACATTACTGCAACAACACGTTCCTCTAGATTCATGCTGCACAACATCAGGAGAATATGCCCCCTTCTCACTCAGAAGGTGGCGCAGGTTCTGGTCCAGGCTCTGGTCATCTCACGCCTAGACTACACCAACTCCCTCCTGGCAGGTCTGCCTGCTAGTGTCATCCGACCTCTGCAGCTAATCAAGAATGCAGCAGCTCGGCTGGTCTTTAACCAACCTAAATTCACTCACACTCCTCCGCTCCTCCGCTGCCTTCACTGGTTACCAGTGGCAGGCCGCATCCGTTTCAAACATTAGTATTTGCGTACCGGGTCCAGTCTACATCCAGGACAACCCAGCCTGTTCACTCCGCTCTGCAACTGCAATCGGCTTGTTGCTCCCTCACTGCGAGCTAAACACTCAACATAATCACGACTGTCTGCTGTCCTGGCTCCCAAATGGTTGTTTTTGTTTTAACTAACAATTAAGTGGCACTTAAATGGCACTTACTTTTACCTTCTTGATTCTTGTTGTTCTGGGTTTGTAACTTCATGGTTGAATGCACTTGGTGTAAGTCGCTTTGGACAAAAGCTTCCTTTAAATTAAATGAAATATAATTTAATGTATGTGTATTCTTGCTTTTGCTTGTGCAGACACGTGCACAAAACACACAACACGCACACGCATGCACACAGAAACATACCATAGCTAACAAGGTGTGGTTATCGTGTGGGTAAATGCTTGTATTCAAATTCCCCAAATTTGACCCATGACAACATGTTGTGCGTCACATTAGGCACAATCTGTCATCATGCGTGTATGTTGTGAGGCATGTCAATTTTCAGAGGCTCTCTCGAATTCCATGGTTGAAACATCTGCCTCCAGCAATGTAATGGATGTGAAGATCATTTCATGAAGCAACCCTCAAAAGCCACTTTGTTACCCTCCGATACAACATCCCAGTAATTTTTAAATAATCTATAATGACCGTACAGTAGACAGTTTCCCAAAGCTATAGTGTGTTTGTCTGTGTCATATAGATCTACCTTGGTGGGTCCCAATTTAATGTTTTGGTTTGGTTGTAATGGAAAACAGCAATAAAGAATGGAGGATTATAATTTGAATGTGTGTGTGCATGTGTGGTAATGGTCTGTTGAAATGTTGAGGAGGAAGAATTTGGCAAAAGAAAATGGGCTTGTCCACAAATATGAGGAGAAGATACTTCCCTTTCCACCTGGTAGAGTGGAAGCCCTGAATACAGAGGCATGAGTCCTCATGAGTCCTCATCCCCATCTCGTGCTTGAACTATCCAGTCAATGAATATATTTAAATAAAGATACATACCTTACCGACCTTGCTGTGGACCTACACTTGGACAAGAGTCCTGACATGTTTGTGTTTTGTCTGCCTGCTATTTCTCTGAGCTGGGCCTGAGTTTAATGTTTTGATCATCGGGTTGGAATGAAATATTAGAAATCTGAATATCTTCATGTCAGTTTTGAAAAATGTGCAAAGTGTGTCAGTTCCGGCGAAATTTTAATCATATCCAAATATTAAGTCAGACGTCAACATTTGCTCAGAGTCCGTCCTGAAGATGTAATAGTGAAGGATTAGAAAAAAATACTGTACATACTTTGACAATGTAGTAATAACCCACACTGATTCAATGTTTACTGCTGGTCACTTTTGACACACAGACACAGTTTCAGTGACTCCACCTGACCCACCTTCAGTCTGCCAACGTCAGGCTGCCGTCCTGCACATCGAGACATCATCGGGTGTCATGCTTCACTTCTCCTGCAGACGGAGCTGGCTAATCCGAAGCGGATGTGTGTTCAGACTTAAAGGCCCTACAACTATAAAAAGCCATCCATGAAATAACAGCTGTCACATCATCACTAACCTGTTTCAACAGCCAGCTCCGCAGCGGCGGCAGCAGCACCTCCTCGCCTCGCTTCACAGACTGAGAGTTCGGCTGAGGTAGCTCTGAGGAGCAGGTCTGCGATGATAGATGCCACAATGCATGTGTGTGTGTGTGTGTGTGTGTGTGTGTGTGTGTGTGTGTGTCAGGTTAGCACTTTGTCTCTAAATCTGTCAGAGTCTCTCCCCAGGTTCAACAATACTGACATGTATGTTAATACAGCTTAAACACATGAGGAACAAAATAAGGTTTATCATTCCTTGACCCTGAATATTTGAGTCACATGGAACTGCATGAAAATAAACTAGAATTTGAATGGCACTCAGTAGAGCTCACAGCAACAGTCTCATTCAATTTAATCAATATACACCAAAATTTAATGGGTTCTTCCCTGAGCTAAATCTTCCTGTTAATGGGTCCAGTAGTTTTTGCTTAACCGTGCTGACAAACAGGCAAACCAACCAACAAATTTACGGACGGGGGTGAAAACATAACCTCCTTGGTTGAGGTAATTACAAAAAAATATCAACAAATGCACAAAATACACCATATAAGTTATAATAATGTAAAACCAGTATAACAACGAGGTAGTACAATGGGTTTTGTTCTAAATCGGCACATTTATATTTTGGAACACTATGCTCCACTTATTACAATGTCCTCTGTGTCATTATGAAAGATTCTGATGAACACTCATCAGAGCAAAGCACTGTGAGAACCCAGGTTTTATGTAGTGACATGAGAAGACATAGAGTTCACAAGTTTAAATTTCTTAACCCAATCAAAATGAGCCTGGGGCTCCAAAAGGGATTTGCTGAAGAGACGGTTCCGTGTTGATGATGGCAATGGATCAATTTTTAACAAGAAAAGATCATTATTGTCTTGTCTGGATTATGTGTCCCTTTACTCCAAGGTTACAGGTACAAACAAAAACAGTGTGAGAAGAGGCAAAGGGGGCGTGATACAATTAGTTTGCTTGAGTCTTCACGCAAATGACTGCAAATGACGAATACCTTCTCATCAATGAGAAGATTCCAAAATGAGCTGAGGGCAAACGCAGTTAACCTGGATGACCTGTCAGAAAAGGTATGTCGTTCTGGCAACCGGACAAATGCAAAGGTTGTGTTCATTTATCGTTGAACTCTAATTCCAATTACCAACTCATGAGAAGAACAAAAAGGAATGTACTGTTCTGAATCACTGCCTTTTTATCAGAGGAATCTCCGACATCTCCCCTGAGTCGTTGCTATCAGGAAGTGGCTCAGCTGTAGATTGTATGACCTCTACATGGACTCATTCCAATCAGTGTTTACAGTGTTAGTAGGCAGTCTTTCACTGGTAACAGAGTTCCTGCTTCCAGTGAAACCTCAACACACAAACAGTCTCCAATTTGTCTCCTGCAAACTTGGAATGAAAATTGCAACACACCTACTCTGACAGCCACACATATACAAACACATGCACACACACACACACTCACACACACACACACACACACATACACACACACAGATCGAGAGAGATAATAGTGTCAGTCAAAGTGACATGATTTATGTTTTTCACGTGTCATATGTGGTACTATTGTAGTTGGCACCCAAACTGCAGATTCTTGGATTTCAGTTAATCTCTTCTCATCTGTCACCTAACCTCACTGTCAAGGTCAGTGAAACAAACATCTCTAATAAAAACGTTGCACACTTGGTTGCTACTTACTGTAATCAAATGATTCATCATATTATTCTGTTTATTGCATTATACATACTATGTAAATGAGAATTCAATTAATTTAGGCATCGCTGCTGGAAGTATATGCTTCTCCCTTTTATCCCAGAAATTGTATAATGATTCCAGCAACGTTTATTATTTGTAATTAAAATGTGTTCAAGGAAGGTCACGGTTCGATCCCAGCTGGTTCTTTCTGTGTGGAGTTTGCATGTTCTCCTGATGTCTCTTTGGGTACTCGGGCTTCCTCCCACTGTCCACAGACATGGCAGAATGGAGTTAGGATAATGGAGATTCCAAAATTGTCCATGAATGTGAGTATAAGTGGTTGTTTGTCACTATAAAGCTGTGATTTGCCCGCGACATGTTGGGTGCATCCCACTTCGCGCCCAAACTCAGCTTGGATTGGCTGCAGCTCCCCCACAACCCTCAAAGGATAAGCAGTACTGATGGGTGGATGGATGTGTGGACAAATAATATTCAGAAGTAGCTTATTAATGATGCATTCAGATCATAAATCATGACATATTTCTCTTGCTTACGTGATTTTGTCATCTGCTGCTTAAACTAATAAAAAGCATTGATTTGAATTGGTATTGGATCGGTGATATCTATTACTTGTACTTCCTACAGGGAATATCACAGTGTGGAAGCAGCATCCTTTAAAGATTAATTATATTTAAATCTTTATGAACTGCAATTCGCACCTTAGTAAAGGTTGATTAATCATTGACTAATACTTAACCGAGCAGTTATAAGCCTCTGATAAGTAAAACTGTTTGGTTGCCAGGTTGTGGGAAATCCTCCAAGAGAATTTCACTTTTATCTAAATATTGGATGTGGATCAAAACAACATAGACAGACTTGACTTATTATAATTATGGGATAATAATCTGTCAAGTCTGATGGATTAGTAACGTGTATAGGTAAGGGAACTTTACTGATGGTATAAATAACCCATTAACGACATTTCTTACAGTTTATGATTTTATTTTGGTCCAAATGTCCTTTGGTGCAATGAAAGGTCTCATAAATGAATTAAATAGCTGTAAGATAAAAAGAAACAAAGGATGTTCCACAACCTGGCAACCCAGCATTATTATCACTCATTATGACTCACTATTATCAATAACCACTAACAGAGACATTATTACAGCTTGAAACTCTTTGTCAGTTCGTGGTAAATTATACTATTAAATACTTTTAAACACAAAATAGCCTGGACCACACTGCTGCATTAGTCACACTCTGACATCTGTTGCTACAGATAATCACTGTAGTGGCTTGAAAAAGTTCCCAATTGTTGTCTCCTGTAAACTTGGAATGAAAATTGCAACACACACACCAACACTGACACACGCGCACTCACACGCACTCACACACACACACACACACACACACACACACTCACACGAACTGGACCACCCCGCCCCAGCCCCGCCCAGCGGCCCGACCCCATGGAGAACAGACAGCGGATCATGTGACAGAAGCAGCAGTTTCCACACACACACTCACGCAAACTCACACAAACACACACTCAGAGGCCGAGAGTGAGAGAAGAGTTTCGTAACTTGGGGAAGTTAGCCGGAGCCATCGATCACTGGAGCGTCTTGTTGTTCTCTCTCCGGTGTCAGTGACACAGCGGAACATCGAGCGTCGCCTGCGTCACTTTTTCTGCGGAGTTGCCTCACTCTGTGTCGGACCTTTATTTGTTCTCCCCTCGCCGCCGAGGATCCAGAGTCTCTCTGCTCCTTCAGGATTAAACTGAAGAACACTCGTCCGTCTGAGAAGTGAGTGTCACGGGGACACCGGCTCATCGCTGCTGTGGTGGAGCCGGTAAACTGTATTAGAATAAACTTTATTATAGTGGGGGGGGGAGGGGGCTCCATACATGCGGTGCTGCGGGTTCACTTAAATGAGATCAAGCTGTTTGTGGGTAGTTTTGTGTTAATTAGTTAATTAGGGTCCCGCACTATTATGTTAACCACTGTGCTTTCAGTTTTGTGTGTGTTAGCTGTGTCCACATTTCCACATGTGTAATGTTTCTGAAATGTATCGGTCCGGTGGCTGATGCTCTCAACACTGACCGATAGCATGGCAGCAGAGAGACAACGTTGGTTTAGGAGTCAGGGATTTTATTTTGGATAATTAGGATCGACTAGGTTGTTTCAAATAAATACAAAAAGTGGTCAAAACGTCAATGAGAAACCGTTTAGCTCAATCTATAAAATGTCTTAAAATAGGTAAAGAATATTGAGAACCCTAAATAAACGTATTCTTCTGTCTTATTTCCCCCAAAAAGTTCAGAAATTTAATTAGAAATAATATAAAATAACTAAAATACAAAAACATTATAATAATGATAAAAACCTTAATTTGCCCCTAAAATCTGGATTCAGGGGATGTTCGCATTTCTGACCATAAATACCCACCGAAAGGATTTATTGGATGTGAAAATAGTTTATAATTCTCTGTAATTTGACTAATGATTGATTGATTGTTCCTGTTTTAGTACAACGTGTGATGCTGATTCAGAATCAAGCTGTGAGAGTGCGAGACGACTCAGTGTGGGTGCGTGGTGTAATACACAGTCAGGAGTCTATCTGACAGGTGTGTGTGTGTGTGCGTGTCTGTTTGTGTCTGTGTGTGTGTGGCAGGGAGTGATAGTTTCAACAATCCGTAGGTGACACCTGAGTTTCTCCGTCTGTCCTGACTCATCCACTACATCCTTGACAGTACACATCTCTCTTTCTCTCTGTGTGTTTCTCCGTCTCTGTCTCTCCCTGTTTCCTGTGCTTTGTTTCAAGGCTGAGGCTTGCGTCACACATTCCACTTGGCATATGAAGCCCTTATCCTGTTTAGAGCCTGGAGTGAGAGAGAAAGAGGGAGAAAGAAGGGAGGAGAGAGGGATGTGGATGTGGGGGGTGGACGAGTGGAATGAGGGCGATCTCTCTGACTGACTTTGTACTCTTCTACTCTAGAAAAGCTTTCAAGAAGGAGTAATAATTGAACAAAGCATTGACCTTTCCGTCTTTCTTTATTAACTTATTGTACTTATTTGTCTCATTAGGGACGCATGCACACGCCCATACCCCACCCACCACTACACCTCTTTTCCTGAATAAACATGCTGATGTTATCTGGTGGAACAAAATGCGCAAGAGTGTGTACACACACACACACTGCTCAAAGGGCATGTCCTAGAGAACATTTGGGCTAAACATTAAACCCCTGGATGCTGAAGCGTTGGTGATTCTCCATTAGAAGTTAAGGATATAAGGACACTGTGGTCCACAGACAGCCATTAACTTAAAAAGCTGTAAGTTGTTACACAACTTCACATGCGTGCCAGCACACTCACGCAATCACACAGCCATGTGTGAGCACATGCACACTCACTCGTGCAGTGTGTCTGTTCCTGCTCTTAAACCACTGGATTTAGCCACTGTGACAGCGTAGCTCTTTCTTACCATCCCCCCCCCCCCCCCCCATGTTTGAGGTTCATTGAAGTTTTGTCATTTTTTGGTTGAAACCCACTTCATTTTCTCCCCCGTTTCTGTCTCTGCCTTGTTCTTTCCACTTCCATTTTTACATAGTTTGGTCAGAGCGGCTGTTTTCTTTGCGCTCTCTCTCCTTCCATTCCCCCCCTCTGTCCTCTCATTCTTTGGGTATGGGAGACGCAGTGTGTTGAGGGGAGGTGTGGGGGGGGGGGGGGGGGGGGGGGGGTCAGACAGGAAACCGCAGGCCCCCTGCAGCAGCACCCCCCATTTGGCTTCACTCTCCTCCTTCTCCTCCTCCTCCTCCTCCTTCCCTTCTTTACACCCCCCGACCCATCACGCAGTGTGGAAATAATAACAGTCAGACTAAACTCTGAGGGCTTCCGCTTCTCTCCCTCTCCCTCTCTCTTTCTCTGGCACTCGCTCTCGTTCTCTCCTTCCTCCGCTGTCTGGAAAGCCTCAACACTGCTGTCTTTGACAAGTTCGGCTTGAGGTGCATGTACATTAGCGTGTGGGTCTTTGTCAGGTTTTGAGTCTTGTGTCAACTCCAGTGTGTCTCTGAATGTGTGTATCCACATGTGTGTGGCTGTGTGTGTAATGATGGATTCTGTTTCCTCTCCCCCTGCTGATGGCCCCCTCTGGCTTCCCCCCGAGGTCTGCGGGCCTGCAGCCCCACAGTCTGCTGGAGAGGAGCTGAGGGGGGGTGTGGGCTTGTACATGTCTATGTGTGCGTGTGTGCATGTGTGGGATGGGAGGAGTGGGCTTGGGCAGCTTGGATGAGGGAATAGGATGCCAAAATAAGAGGATAGGGGGCTTCAGCAGGGGCCTTAAAGTGAGAGCAGTCAAAGTAAGAGCATGTGACGCATTGTTAGAGGAGTCAGGAGAAGGAAGTGAGGTAAGGGGATGAAATAAGGGGGTAGGGAGGTACACTTGGGGGTTATGGATTGTAATAAGGGGTCAGGGGCATAAGAAGGACTATGGTGCAATGAGAGACCAAACTGGAAATGAGCTCAGAAAAAGGAACATTTAAATGCTGGAATATTAGCTTGCCACCTTGATGAGTCATGTAATTAGGATCTTAATTTAAGTGAAGATTAGTTCATTCCCTTAGGGCTTTAAATAGGTTAAGGTGTGAGTCAAGCTATAGTATGTACACAAGTCCCCCCCCCCCCCCCGTAAGCTATATAGTGTGTTAATGCTCAAGAGCAGTTTGACTGGGACGGTTTGTGTGACAGTTGTGGTGTACGACATCGCAAGAGGTGAGACTGATGAGGTAAAAGAGGTGACACAGAAAGAAACGGTCAAAGATCAATAGCAGTAAACTGAAGGCTGTTAGTTTTCAATGTGTGTGTGTGTATTTGTGTGTGTGTGTGTTGCGGCGTGTTCTTGGACAAAGCTGTTGTCTGGAGGTTTCTGGTCTCTCTGGTGATCTCATCTTCTCCAGCCTGTTGCCATTAGTGTGTGTATGTGTGTATGTGTGTGCGAGTGTATGCATGCATGTGCGGTGCCCTGTTTGGGTCTGTGTGTTTAAGCATGCGTGCGTGTCTGTAATAATTCAGTCCTTCAGTGATTTAATGTGTGTATTCTGTTGAGTTAGCAGAAACTTGGTGTGCAGTGTGTATAAGTACGTGTGCGTGTGTGTGTGTCTGTGTGTGGTTGAGTCGGTAGCCAGCGACTCCAAGCCACAATATTTTCCCCTTCAGTCATGTTGTTTTATATCATTCAAAGAGCGGGAGAGAAAAGGAGTGCGGGCTGCTGTGTGGTTCAGATAAACACGCTAGTAAAGACGTGAGTGATTGTTGAGGAGCGAGTGAAGAGGAGGTGTTGAAGAAGATGTGCGGAGTCCAAGGGTGGAAAGAGTGAGGGGGGGGGGTCTGTAGGAAGTGTTTGCTGAGTGGGTCGGGGTAGAGTACACAGTAGCTCTACTGACCTAGAAGGACAATATTTGCAGACCACACTTGACATGCACAAACACACACACACCCACATGTAGCGCACTGGGAAAAAAATACTCCCCGACAACCAAGGTATGGCTACTTATTTACCAAATAGGCGCAGTGCTCTCTGGTTCCTTCACTTCACAGTTTATATACCCTCAGAGTTCTCAGCCGTAAACCTTTATATGCTCTGGTTAAAAAAAAAAGACCAGCTGCCTGATCTCTCTCTGACAGGGAGAGTTTGTCGTCGTCCTGGAGATCAGTTTGACCCATTACTATATTAATTTTGTCAAAGCATTAGTGAAACTAAGAACGGACAAATATATTCAGTTTGCCTTCACATGCAACAAGAAGCAGCTAATCAGTCACAACCGAGAAGAGTAATGGTGAATTCTTGTATTTCTCAACCTGGGCCCTATAGGTTTATAAATGTGGGCGTGTAAATAAATGGCACTTAAAAATCTTTTAGAATCAGTCAAGTGGATCACCTCCGCCAGCAGCCGCGACAAGGCAGCTGTGGCTACAATGTAATCTCATGGGGCAACTGCGACAGTCCAAGAACGACACTTCTAGTTGAGCAAGACGTGTAATCTCAATAGATTATTAAAAAAATAGAATATTAATTTGAGCTTTTTTATTGGTGAGGAAAAAGTACTTTTAGAGGACATTTCGTGGACTGTCGCAGTTGCCCCCATAAGATGACATCATATCCAAGTATCATTAATTTGCGTACCAATTTAGGAACTAGGGATAACTGTTAGAATTTTTTTTTTATGATTTTCCATGGAGCAGCTAATCAATGAATGTACTTATAACTGCAGCTGTATTTGAAGCTGCATGACAGATTCAGAGAGAAGTAAACAAGCTCCAGCTGCAGATCGACTCTAATCTCCTGAGGCTCTATGGTCTGTTGAGTTGCACTGGAGAAGATGTGCAGCTAAATTCAATTTTATTTCCTGCAATTGTCCACAGTTTCTCCTACTCATTGTATTTATTCTTTTATGATCCACCCCAAGGGAAAGTTTTGTGTTTTTCATTTTTATGATAGTGATCCTATGCTCAAACATCTTGTTTGAAGAAATACATCAAAGGAAATTGAAAGTTGTTGTGTTAATAGTCGATTACACCTTTACGTAACTGGTGGACATTAAATCAAACACAGTTTCGGTTATTGATTGCAGCATTTGTATATATATTGTAAACAAACGTGTAATAAATGATCTATAACACACTATACCATTTTTAAATGGCAGATCTCATCAACAATCATAACTCCTCCTTGATCCAATATAAACAATTGATGGAGGGAGGGACTGGGAATTTCCCCACTTGCCACTGTTTTTCCTTTCTGTCACTGTAGTGAAACTAACTGTTTGCTCAACTTACAGTGTACAAACTGAGAGGGAGTTTTTTTCTTTTCGTGTTTCGTGATCTGTTTGTGCTTCATAACTGTTATTGTCACCTCTGGGTAAGGAACACAACCACAACTGCTTGACCTCCAGTTGAACTTCAATACAATACAAGCCTGGATTAGAAATAACACACCACGCAAGGACATCCACGCACACACGCACCTCCACACACACACTCGCACAGTTCCCACCTGCCTACAGCCTCTTTGTTTCATGGAGCCGGGTGAAGGGTGAGGCTTTAGTCGTCATGTTCACACCCTTCCTGACCCAGCAAGCAAGCATCCTGCTCTCTGATTGGCTTGCTCCCTATCTGAACTGTGTGTGTGTGCGTGTGTGCGCGAGTTTGTGTGCGCACGGTAGGGTGTGACTGCCCCTGTTCTTGCCATTTGTTAATAATTAAAGGCTAACTTGTCTCCAGACTGTGGACTTTAATCAGGTCACACAAACATACACACACAGACACACACACACAGAGACCCCCTCAGGGTACATTCTTTGACAGTTAATGTTGCCTGTATGCTCCAGTGATCTCACACGCACACACACATAAACACACTCATTTAGGCACAAACATGGAGTCATCATGGCTGCACCTGGTTATTCAAAGGCAACGTAACTAGAACCACCTTTGAAATCTCACACACTTTTGATCCAAACACAGGCCTCAGTAGGTTGTATATGTGTGTGCGTGTTTGTGTGCGTGTGTGTGTGGTGTCACTGTGAAGTAATCGACATGAGGCTGTTTCTAGGCTCATCACACCTGGAGCTGGTTGTGTTCTCATAAAGCAACCGGTCGTAAAGTTGTCTTTAACATTGTTTTAAAATGTCTAGCTTTTTTGGACAACACAACCGCTGTTTAGTGCCGTTTGCGTTACTCAACAAAATAAATTCGACTAAATATGACAAACAGATTGGCAGTGTGAGGAGGAAGAGCTCTCTTTGTGAAAGTAGAGAGGAGGAGCTGAAGTGTCAAATCTGACATAAAGAAAATATATTGTTATGGCTATTGTCTGACTTGAGTTACCGTAAGGCTGAGTGTGCTCCCCCTACGTGAGGTGATTCGTTTTTATCACCTCACAAGTGTGTGTATGTGTGTGTGTGTGTGTGTACACTTGGGTTGTTTGGCAGTTATTTCTTATTCTTCTGCCAAGATGTAGTACTAATTAGGTATAATTTTGAGGTACTTGTACTGAATTTGACTATTTCCCTTCATGCTATTTGATACTTCTTGCGAACTGCATGCCAGAGAAAATACTCCAATATTTGACCTTTGTCTCCACTGCATTTAAGAAAGCATGTGATGGGATAACCGCACATTAAAAAACAGTGGTCAGCAACCCTACAAAAACAGAGGTGTCTAGTTGAGGCCTTCATGTCATGTTATGACATGTTAGACATTTAGCTGAACTTGTCACCACTTAACTGTTCAGATGATTTCATTTTAAATACTATTTGAATCCCAAAGACGTAACACTCCATTATTTCAGAAAATAAGGGTGTGGAAAAGTCTTAAAACTGAATTGAACTTGATTTAACTATCACGTCACAACCCTCCACGTTGTCTTGTGAATCTCACAATACCGTCCTCTTTCCTCTGGTCATGGACCATTAATGAAAAGGAAAGTAAATGAACAAGTTTAGAAGTGTGATTTATCTGTGAATGTGTCTTAACGGTGTGTATTAATCTTTGTGTTTGGTTGTTTTATTTTGTAGGAGCCTGGCCAGTGCAGCCATGCTGATGTATGATTACCCTCTGAAGCCAGACATGGAGACGGTAAGACACATATGTTTTTTGTAAATGCAGCTTTGGTTGCTAGTGTGTGTGTTTTGTGTGATCCAATCATGCCTGAGCATGTTTTTGATGCCATACAGTATCTTTGACCAACAAACACACACACAAACACTCTTGCTACGTGTCTAGACAGAGTGGTTCCCACATTCCGACTCTTCCTGGACAAACAGGCTGCTGTACAGTGGACATTTGCATACAATGGGTACACACACTGCCAGGCAGCAGGCTAATACACACACACACACACACACACACACACACACACACACACACACACACACACACACACACACACACACACACCGTACTGTGAGACATAACAGTTATCTGCTCCCACACAGAACTGGGTTTAAAGTTTTTTGGCCTGCTGTAGTTGTTTGTGAGGCAGAAACATGTTTTCCCTGTTGTTGAACACAGAAGCGGAAATGTTTAACTCCCCGCTCTTTTGTCTTCCTCCACTGCTTCCTTCTTCTGTATCCTCTCTTTCTCTCTCGCTCACAGTCATTCTACTCTTCGCTTGTGAAAAGCCCAGAGCCGTACCGAGTGATCTTCCCCCATCCCGCCCCCCTGTACCACGGGCACATGCATGCCTTCGCCCAGTCCCACATCCCCAGCAACCCCACACACACCCAGCTGGAGCCAGTTGACCTGTCACTCAGCAAGCGCTCCTCCTCCAGCTCATCCTCCTCCTCTCCTCCCTGCTCCTCCGCCTCCTCCCCGGCCTCCTCGCGCAGCTCTCCGCCCTCGCCTCACAGCACGGCGAGCCGCGCCTCCCCCCGCTGCTCCCCTCCACACTCCCAGCTGCGCTCCTCGCCCTGCCACGCCCTCCCGCCGTCCAGTGCCTCGCTTCCATACACCACCATGGTGACTCCTCTGATCAGCTCGGGCTCCGGGGTCATTCAGGGGTCAGGGGTCATGGTGTCTCCGGTCATGGTGCCTCTGTCAGTCCTGTACTCATCGCCCATCCACCTGCACCAGCCCATAATGATGAGCCAAGCCGTCGCTTGTGACGACGACCACCATCGGAGCAGGGAGCACAAGACAGGTGAGTTTCATTCTTTTACCCAGTTAAGTTTCCTGTTAGATTGAGTTGATTAAAATGTATTAATCAATAAAATTAGTCATTAAAAAACAAGGAATTAAAAACAGGACATAACTTCACAACATCGTATGAGTAAAGTGCTGACTCACCTTTTCTCCAAATAAAATGTTCCCTTTTAAAGTCAAACTTTCTTCTTCAACTGTTGACATATCTTTTACTGACAATGAGGAAGTGCTTTTCATTTCCTCTGTTCTTAGAATAACACAATAGCAGATTCTTGTTTCCTGACGGAGCCATGATTTGTTTGTGTTCTGTTTTCTGTGGTCAGCTGGAGGTCACTGATGGACATAGGTCACCATCTCTCACTCTCCAGTCTCTGATAGGCACAGATATGAGTGGACAATGATTCAATTCATACATGACTGTCAGATACATCTTATCATAGTGTTTGCTTGTGATCCCCATATGGAAGAACACATAGATTCGAATTAAATAAGATGAAAACATTATTATAAAACTTTACTCCACCAAGTTTCGTGGAGATCCGTCTTTCAGTTTGTGCGTATTCTTGCTTACAATCAAACAAACAAACCAACACACAGCATCATTTCAAGTTTAAGATACGTATATCATATTAATGTGAGTAAAACCGGACCATACTGACCAGTTCACATCTGCTGATCTTTTTACCTCTACCCAGTTCACTCTGCTAAGCCCCTGGAGCTACGAGGCGACGCCCACGACCTGCACAAGCCAATCAAAACAGAGCCTTGCCCTGAGCTCCTTCATGACTTCCACAGCAGCCACGAGATGAAATCATCGGTCATCAGGATACCACACGAATATGAGTAGGTGGCACACCAGCACGCCCGCACACATTTTGAAAGAAGCACCAAATGTCTCACTTTGTGTTTGGCTGCAGCGCTTCCTCTTTGACTTTACATGGAAGCGATTGCCAGAGCTGTTCCTTGTCTGCTCCTGTTGTCACCTTTTAACAAAGGCGAGGACTGGGTAACCCTAACCCGCAGGATTTAGGTCCCGATAACAAAACTGCTCTTTTGTGACACTATAGGAAAATGGTCCTCAAAAGATGGTAAAAACATAAACTTACATGAACCTATTTCACAGAGGATCAATAACCAATAATGGGTGATTGCAGGGATTTATTCATAGATTAAATCTCCAGTCTCTCCACTCAAACATTAGAAACCCGGCATTTATCGGACTCATTCTCACTGAGGTTTTCTGTGTGTTGACAAACTCTGGGAAATAGTGCAGCGGTGGCAGTTATGATACGGTCTCGTCATGCTCCGATGTCTCTGTTTCATGAGGGCGAGCAGATGTTATCTTTGAAAGACGCTCAGAGAAACGTTTTTGTAGTTTTCAGAGATAACACATGCAGAACCAGTGTCACACAACACACCTTTTACACGTTGACTCGACAGCATGCGGGGGTGTGTTTGATTCCTTGATTCCTTTGTGGCGTCTTCCATTCTCTTACGTTCAGTCTCGTCGGCACCCCCCACCGCGGACTCCTCCCCCCCCCGTCGCCCGATCGCCTCCACATGAGCTCTTATCAGCCATCTCGTTCCCGTCACCTCCCACATTCCTCTTCCCATCTCTCCTTTCTCTCTCCTCTTTCCTATGCTCAGCACTTCCTGTATTATCTTTTTTTTAGCTCATTGTCCAGCATTTCCCACTCTTTCTTTCACTCCCCTCCACTTCCTGTTCCTCCTCTCCTTCCTCCTCCGGTTTCATCTCCTGTAAAGTACCAGTGTTTCCTCTAAAGAAATTGAAGCGGGTCAGTTATAGATGTAGTAGTGAGGGTAGGTTGCAATTTAGTTCTGGCTTTTGTGTGCTTACACACACACACACACACACACACACACACACACACACAGACACGCAGACACACAAATCTTTTACAGAAGTCGTTAGTGTGGTTGCCATCACAGTTGTCACCGTGCCAACCGTGAAATAACTTGACCCTTAAGAAAAATGACTGGGTGTGTCTGTCATCAACTCACTTCTCCAAAAACAAACAAACACACACACACACACAAACCGACACACACACACACACACACACACACACACACACACACACACACACACACACACACACACATTAACGATGTAAATATAACGAAAGTAATGTTTATTGTAAATAGGTCAAGTTGGTTCAGCATTTGTTATAGTGATAGGTCAGCTTGTGTGTGTGTGTGTGTGTGCGTGTGTGTGAGTGTGCGCCTTTTCTTTTGGCGGGGGATTTCAGCACATTCCTCTACGCAGAACTGATCTGTGAGGGATTTATATTTCAACACTCGACACCTGCTCTCAACTGCCACTTACACACGCCCACATGCACATTAACGCACACACACTTTAATGATGACTCTATAAGTGCAGAAAGACAACTTGTTTTTTTTCGTTCGTCGAAAATTGTCTACTTGCCTCACTCCTCTTCTTTTCTTTCATATTCTGTTGTTCTATGAAAAACTTAAATTAAATAATTTTGTACAAGATAGCATTTTTTCCCAATACACACACACACACTTGCACATAGAATAATTTTAGAAACCTTATCCGCTTGGGCCCGTTGAAGTTTGGGTGTGTGACTAGGAAGATTGTTGCAAAGTTGCATCTACTGTTACACACTTTTTTCCATTTTATTTCTCAAAATTTCCAGTTGTGCTTGTGCATCAGCATCGCACACAGAGAATCATATCAGATTCCATTGAATGAATTGTTGAATGGTGAAATGACAAAGACAAAAATGCGAGAGGCGACGGGACAAAGCAAAGGCGTGGTAGACTGGAAAAGGCGGGAGGTGTTTTTCAACTTCCTGACGGGTAACAGTTGTTATTGCATCGCTGAGAGAAACTGCAGCCAATTTAAACTTCCATTTAGCTCTCACCATCATGCAGGAGGTGGCTGTCACACGACACCAGCACCCCCTGCTGGTCAAATCATAAAAAGAAGGGGTGAAGCTGCCCACTGCAGTGAAAGGTCGAGTGTGTAAGATTTAGGTCAGAGGGATCTATTGGCAGAAATTGAATATAAAATAAATGGTGTTTTAACTAGTGTGTTTCATCTAAATTCTAGGAATTGTTGTTATCTTTACCTAGAATGAACCCTATATATAGATAAATACTTAATATTTCATCTGGAGCCGGTGCTCTCAACGCAGGCCATGCTCTTTACAGTAGCCCAGACTGGACAAAACTAAACACCTTTTGAGTTTTTATGATGACTGAATACTATCACAGGTTCTCTTTCATGTTTGGGAGTGGTACGTGAGGTGAGGGGTATTCAGCTGCAACATGCAACTTCACCCCTAGGTGTCACTAAATTCTACACATTGCCCCTTTATCGCTAAAAATCTTTTTTGTTTACTCTGTGTTTGTCTCAGGGGAAACAACCCATCAGTAATAGTCCATTCAGGCACGAAGCATCCTCTGCCCGCCGACTCTCCCGACACGCTGAAGAAGCGACGGATTCACCTCTGTGACTTCAGCGGCTGCAACAAAGTGTACACCAAGAGCTCCCACCTCAAAGCACACCGCAGGACACACACCGGTGAGACACTGCAGAAATGTCTCTTTAAGGCTCTTTTACAAAGCTTGTAGACACAGTTGCTCTTTCCACACTTGCTAATGTTTGCTAGTTGTGGGAACAGTTTCTCTGTAATTTTGGAAGCTCTCAACATTACTATGTAAAGTGCTTTGACATAATGTATGTTGGGACTTGGTGCAATACAAAGGAGACTTAATTCGATGTTTGTTTTCTCCGTGTAGGTGAGAAGCCCTACAAGTGCATGTGGGAGGGCTGCACGTGGAAGTTCGCCCGCTCAGACGAGCTGACGAGACACTTCCGCAAGCACACGGGAGTCAAACCGTTCCAGTGTCCCGACTGCGAGCGCAGCTTCTCCCGCTCTGACCACCTGGCTTTGCACAAGAAGCGCCACCTCCTGGTGTGAAGCAGCTCCCACGGGAAACTTGAAAAAGAAACTCACTCAGTGCTGGTTTAATTGTCGGACTGTACCACTTTGGCTTGAGTTATTTTGTTTTCTTTTAAAGGAGCTGGCCTTAATCGATGGACTATGACAGGGAGGGGGTAATTGTTCCTCAGGGTGCACGTTTAGACCCTTTCACCTCATTAGCCTGTATCACGAGCTGGTGTCACCCATCACATTCGTTATAATAGAAATGTGGGTGTCACAGCAGATGTCTGATCAGCCACACTTTTCGAGAAAAAGGCTGCAACCTCTCAGCTGGCCTGAGAACGGCACCCTCTGGTGGCCACAAGTGCATCGACCCCACACAGCACGCTCAAGCTTTTCTTTTTGCAACATCAGCTCTCGTTTCTCTGCGTGCATTCAAGTACAGATTGTGGACACACACACACACACACACACTTGCTAGCTCGGCCAAAATAATGTGAATCTTCGCAGAATGTATTATATCACACCTGCTGTGCGTTGTGTCATTCATACTTCAGCTTACTCCCATCAGCGCAGCCAGCTGTGACATATGCTAACGTTAACTCCACACCCACCTCATCTGCCTGAAGCCGCTTACATCATGAAGTGTATGAAAAGCCAAACAAATAAACAGGTATCTAATGCTCACTTACCCTCTGTACATACATACAATGCACACGTTTAACGGCACACACAGCGGAATTCATGCACTTATTAGAAGCAGCTCGGTCTTGCGTGTGCTCTTGGTTTTAGGGTTGAACAGAAAACGGGGACAATGGGTCTCATTCATTTTCAGAGTGAAGTGTTTTTTTGTGTTTTCATTCAGAAATGTGAACGTAGCTGCACAGGGGGCATTATCGTGTCAGCGAGCACAAAGACATCGCTCGGTTGGTTTAAGGGTAGAAGCAATGAAATTTCTTACCGATGTTTTATATCAAAGTGTATGTATCTATGAACGTGTGGTTTATGTTGTGACACCGTGGTAGCCTTTTTTTTTTATTCTATGACACTTTTATATGGGATAACAATACAAAGTGCAAAGCAGGGAAATTTGCTCATTAATCTTTCTGTTTTTCAGGAGCAAATGTTTAATTCCAACACGCCTCAAAGGAGGATCTGTTCAAAAAGACTCATTTGATTCCAATCCAAGGTTGCAAAGGTTTCTAGAACACCATCAAACCTCTTTCTTTTTTTTAAATCACCACTTTAGAGCATGCCTTATTTTAATTCAGCTTCAGGAGAACAAAGCAGTTTTTTGCGTATAGCATATTTGTACAACTCTAAAGTGCACTTTATATATATATATATATATATTGTATATATACATAAATACAGACACATGATGTATAAACATTCCCAAAGCCAAACTTTTTCAAATTTCTTTAATCGTAGAGATCTGCTGGTCAGTCTGATCACAGGTGACGTGTAATATCAGTTGAAGGTTTGATCCTTTCTCTTATTTACATGTACACACACACACACACACACACACACACCGAATGTATGGACTCAGCTATCTGCATTTGCTCCTGGATACTTTGCGCAGTCTTTGCTTGTATATGTTATTGTATCTCTGCAAATATAAGTTGTAATATCTATATATCTATATATATGTGTGTATATATATGTACGTAAACATATATATACATGTGAAAAATGATTATTAGACTGAAAGGGCAATTAAAGGTTTTTATTAAGCATGATTTTGATACTCTCATCATAATGGATATTATACGTGTATAATAAAGCCTATTTTCTTTTTAATCTAAACGTTGGCTATTCAAAGGGAACATGTTAAACTGTGAACATATATCTGTACAGGTCTATCTGCAAGTTTGCATCTATTTTAAAACAGAATATTCATACCACTTAATAAACGTATTGACAATATTTATCGTTTTCAGCGCTTTGTTTTAAATTCTATGTGAGTGTATGTGTGGCTGTGCTGGCACTGGCGACAATTCATGAGGAAATTAGTTGATCGACAGATGATTCATTCACATCTACAGTATATTTGGACAGTTTTCCTAATCATTTAAATCAGTTTTATCTGGTTATAAATCTTTATTTATTTGAGTGTTGCTTTGTAGCTTTGACTTTAGCGTCAACTTTAGTTTATTTGTGGTGAAATATCATCCATGGTGAGGCCGTGTGCTGAGCTACCCAGAGCTAATAATCTGATTTAAAGATTTAAACACATCAGTATTGGAATGTAAATAAATCCATTTACTTAACCTAATGTCCTCCAGCAATGCACTGGTTTATTAATTTGTATTTCATCCTACTTCCATTCATTTAAAAATAAAAAAATTTGATTAACTCCACCACATTTAATCAACAACCATATATCATAGCTATTTTCAGACTTTACATCTAAACAAATAATCAACAAATAAACGGGAACGTTCATGAGCACATCCAGATAGAATATCTGTCAACATCCTCACATTTTGAGTTGAGGACACTCGGTGTGAGCATCATATGAAGAGCTGTAAAATGATCATTGAACATCACCTCTCACTATTTAGTCCATGTCAGGGTTAATCTAAATAATAAACTGTGCTTGTTTGGAGAATCAATAAAGAGAGGGCTCGTCCGGGATTTGAACCCGGGACCTCTCGCACCCTAAGCGAGAATCATACCCCTAGACCAACGAGCCGATGTGCCTCTACTGAAAGATATAAAAATAAGTATTTTGCTATATGACTACATCTCATGTCTGTATTTTATGTTTTTTTAACTCTGTATTAGACCAAATGTTGTCGCGCTTACAACACGTGACGACTCAGAACAAAGTACTCTACTCAGAAGAATCAACGTGTGAGTTCATGCAAAGTGAGATGATTCCCTGCTGCTCACTTCCGGTTTAACCGAAGTCCCAAAGAGGCTGAACTTCCTTAATGTTGACTGACATCGTCTCATGTTGAGAGGTCATTTGACCTGTTATCATCGATCCCCCAGTATAATCAACGTATGTACAAAGAGTTAAACAAAGACTTCACTGTGTCAGTAGGAGGGGTCAAACCTGAAGATGCTTGTTTATATTATAAAGTCAAATTATTATTGTTGTTGTTTTGGTTACTATTATTATGGTTATGTATTTATTTTTAGTAGTAGTAGTAGTAATTATATCATAGTGTTGTTGTTTTTGGGCTATTCTGTATAAGAATTCCTTTTTACTTAAGTAGGGCAACTCTTGTGGTTGAGCATTTCTACACGCTCTGAGTATTTCTTCCACCTCTGTTTGTGTATTGATGGGATTAGTATGTGTGTCAATAATAAAAAACTTTATTTATATAGCACCTTTCATACAAATGCAGCTCAAAGTGCTTTGCGTACAATATAGATGAAGTGAAAACATGTTAAAACGTAAGTCAAAACAAGAATACAGAAGATTTTAAGAAACCTCAGATTGTGTCACTAACGAATATTAAACTATAAAACAATGAAAGGATATGAAGCAAAACTGAAACTCTGTGTGTTTGTGAAAACTTTATTAAGATCTTTAAAAGATTGTTTTGTAACAACAGCGTGTATTTCTAAGTGCTGCTGTTGTCGCATGGCACAAGTTTATTGAGAATTAGTTGATAGATAGATGGATGGATGGATCGATAGAGAGATAGGACCCAGCACACAGGCGAGTCCAGACTCCTGGGGCAGGGAGTCCTCTTGTTGGCCGTGTGCTCTTCGGCGCGGTCGCCCAGCGGCCTGCCGACGTGGCGGCGGAAGAAGATCAGCTGTGCGGCATCGAACTGGTGAGCTGCACCTTCACTTCCATACAAACTAACATCTGACTTCACTGGTTTACTGGTTTTATTTCCACTGCAGCCGCGGCGACACGCGAGTCTGCAGCCGAGCTCCAGATCAAGTTTCCACGAACTCGTCGCAGTGTCGAACGTGTTGTTTGTTTTGTGTAGCAGTGACAACACAAAACTGCGGAGAATAGTCCGATTGTCACATGGCTCAGAATAAGAACAGAGGTCTTTGTTGACGTGTTGTGTACATTGTTCCTCGTGTTGTGGTGTTGTGAGTTGTTTGTGTAATTGTTGTTTAAAAAAGCTGAGGAGGCTTTGACACAACGTGGATGTTGATGACAATCAAGTGACAATATTAAGTTTAAAGTTTTTCAGCCACAGACGTTTGGATCATCACACACCATTGTGTCAGGAGATGCATTACATTTAATTTAAGTGTCATTGTTATTGATCCAGATCCAAAGAAAATGTCACATTATACTTATTTTAACTTGTTTTCCGTGATGTCTCCTTCTATAGACATTTGTTTATTTGTATTGTTGTGAACACGTTTTGTTTACCACCTCATTTATAAATAAAATTAGTTTGAGATAAACGATTTGACTGAAACAAAGTGAACAGTGACAGAAAACAGGAGGATGACAGTTATCATAGGAAAGCGTGCAGAGCCAATGGCCACTAGATGGCGATATTTAACATGAACGATACCACTTTTTTGTTTTTATTTCTGTGACTCAGCTCCCACATCGCATTCAATATGTAAAACTCATTTTTGAAATGTTTGTCTCATTAATCTCACTCAACATGCAAAATCTATGAAAGGGTCTGCCATAAGGAAATGCATTAACTTTATCAGAGCGTGTTAATCACTGAATTTGAATCACGTTTGCATTTTAAAGTACCACAGTCATGCTTAAATAATGCTGTCAAAGTGATTGTAGGTCATGGCAGGAGTGTACTCTTTCGGTTCTATACACAGTGTTAGGATTAAAATATAGGGAGAGCTAAAGTTGTATGGTAATGACAGAAAGTATAAAACTGAAAAAACACACACGAAATCTTCAATCAGCTTCTGTATACCACAACAAACAGAAACTAAACATTTCCACATTTGACGGTAAAGATACGCTCAAAATAGATAAATATATATTGTAGTGGCAGTGACGTAAAAGACAGTTGTGTTGCGATTGTGGTCACCTGAGTTTGAAGTAGGGCAAATGTTTGCAAACACACTGAACTGATTCTATCCTTACTTGACCTTTGTGCTGATTTCAGGGGTCGGCTGTCTAACGCATGTGATCAGTGTTTGTCTGTTTTTGTTTACAGACAGCAGTCGTGTCAGTGTTTTTAAAGTTCTGCACAATTAAATCAGATATCACAGTCAGTTTATGGATCAAATAATTGACAGTAAAACAGTCCATCGTTCTCAATCCAGCGTCTCCAGTGTGAGAATCTGAGGTGTTTTTTTTTAAATCATTGTAACTAATAATCAGTGGATTTCGCCATAGTCAAATCAGCGGACGCACAATGAAGGTCTGAGAAAATGCTAAATACTGTAATGCATGTTGTCATCATCTTACTTGTATAAATGTCTCACATATACAAATTAAGAAAATGTAATTACACTTACAACTTATATACTTACAGTGACAACATCTCCCCTCTTCCAGATCACCATGTCCCAGGCTGCCCCCTCTGACGTGGAGCCGTCAGCAGACGCTACCGGACCCCCGGTCCAACCCCCCCTCGCCCAACCAGACTCCTGTCAGGATGTCCCAGCAGCCCTCACACCGCCCTCGGCCCCCCCGCAGCCTCC
Source organism: Pleuronectes platessa (assembly GCF_947347685.1). Taxonomy (NCBI): domain Eukaryota; kingdom Metazoa; phylum Chordata; class Actinopteri; order Pleuronectiformes; family Pleuronectidae; genus Pleuronectes; species Pleuronectes platessa. The sequence continues at coordinate 13,817,632 of NC_070628.1, read as the reverse complement.
TGAGAGTATCAACCTCACACAGTCGCCTGAGGAGATGACCACGGAGGATGCTGCCACCAGGCCCGACTCTTCAGAGGATCTGACTGATCAACCAATGGAGGGTGCCTCTGAGGGTCAGCTGATCGAATGTGATCAACCAGTGAGCCTGGAGCCAGAGTTGGAGGCTGCAGAGGAGGATGTGGAGGTTTGTGGCACCAGTTGCTCCACTGGTTTTGATCATATTTTCTTTATTTGGATTATAGATTAAGAATTAAATGATATTGTTAATGCCGAAAATATTTAATAACAGTTAAACAACTACAGGGTCTATGAATAATATATGTATCTATATAAAGTTAACAATTGTGAGATTTGTGCAGAGGTGTAAGCAACAGTATAGATGTTATTGGGTAAGAGTAAATGACGATGTAACACATTGTAAAGTATGTGACAGTTTATGTTCTGTATGAAATCACGCAGTTGTAGTTTGTTTGTTGTGTTTGTCTTTTGTCTCTATTTTCTGTAATTTAATTGACAAAATGTTTTATTAATGAAGAGAACAATATTTACAGCTTGAATTTGCTCCGACATTTGATGCTCGTAACTCCAGAGCCTCTGCAGCTCCTTCTTGTCATTTTACATTTGGAGTGCGCTCCGTGTGTTTGTGTGTGCAGAGCTCAATGCAGGACAAAGAGAAAGGTTGGGGAGGATGGGGTTCATGGGGAAAATCCCTTCTGAGCAGCGCCTCCTCCTCTGTGGGTACGTCTCCTCTTCTTATTTCTACTCCTCCTCATATCTCCTCACACGTCCTCCTTTTCTTTCTTGCAGAGGAAACTTTACACCTGCTCTCTCCCCTTCATTGTGAGTCTTTAACTGTGTGTGTGTCTGTGTGCAGGTCAGAGTCTGAGCTCAGTTAAGGTGAAGGCGGGAGGGGCCCTGCGTCTCCACAGGACCTCAGTGGGAGAGGAGGCGAGAGAAGAGGAGGAGGGGAGAGCAGAGCTGAAGAGAGAGGGAGGAGGAGAGAGTGCAGAGGTGAAGAGAGAGGGAGGAGGAGAGAGTGCAGAGGCTGACTCGTCCACCTCTGTGGAGTCTTCTTCTCCGACTGCAGCAGCTTCTAGCAGAGGGGTTTTCTCCTCCATCACACATGCTGTGCAGAACACAGTGAGTGAACACACAAACACACACACACAACAGCAGAGTAGATTACAATAGCTGTAAAATCTCTTTTTACCTTTTTATCTAATTAATTTGAGTAAGCAACATTTTTTGTTTGTCATTTACATTTTTTTAGAATTCCCAAGTTTCTCGTTAATTTCATTTGCCTTCACTGCATACATTTGCTATCCCATAACAAATGTATGAATTCTGATAATTGGGTTTGTGTGCATGTCCTTTTATTTGTGTCTCTTTCAGGGCAAGTCAGTGATCAGTGGAGGTCTGGATGCTTTGGAGTTCATTGGGAAAAAGACGATGAATGTTCTGGCTGAGAGCGACCCGGGTTTCAAAAAGACCAAGACCCTGATGCAAAAAACGGTGTCACTGAGTCAGGTACAGGATCCTTCACACACACTCCCAGCTCACATAGATTCTCATAAAACCATCAGATTAATCAGACATCCTGTGGTTTCAGTGCTGCAGTGTTATGTTTCAGTTGTATTGTGCTCGTTGCAGATGTTGAAGGAGGCCAAGGAGAAGGAGCGGTCCCGTCTGGATAACCACCCAATCAGTGCTCCCACAGCTCACTATGGGATTCTGTTTGATGACTACCAGGGCCTGTCACACCTCGAGGCCCTGGAGATTCTGTCCAATGAGAGCGAGGCCAAGGTGAGGCACGAGCCTGAGGAGCTTATCAGTGACAGTTATTTGTATGTGGAGTTTATAAAGTTACAAACATCCGCTCTTAGGTTCAAGCGTTCCTGTCCTCCCTGGTGGAAGAGGAGCAGGACGAGGTGAAGAAGGAGCTGATTCTAATCAAGGACATTTTCATCAAACGAGAGGAGGATGAGGAGGGGGATGAAGAAGGAATAGAAGGAGAACAGACGAAGGATAACGGTGATCTAAGTTCCCAATTACACTGTTCTACCCCCCTGTGTGAGTGACCCAGACCAAGGAACCAGACCTGATGGAGGTAGAGGTGGTCCCTGAACACTGACCCAGGATCAGTGGGCCTTATTCCCATTTTCAGTTTGAACACCTGTAGAGTGACACAAGGTCTGACACAGATGTTTCACTTTGGTTGAATTCGTCTTTTAGCTCAGTAGTAACTGTCAAGTGCCCTTTTTTGGCTTATTATGGTCTTAACCTGACAGAAGCTACATTAAGTCACATCCTCCTTTCTGCAACTTTCAGAACCAGTGATAAAGAATCAGATCGGTGTAAAATAAATACATCAAAAAGAAGAAAATGATGGTATGACCTCTTAAAACAGCTTAGTGAAATGCACTTTAACAGATGAACAGGCAGCTTAATTAAAGTTTTTAGTTCAAAGCTGCTGAATAGATGGTTATTTTTGCAGTAGATGAGCGATCCAACACTGTTCATGGGACTCTACAATGTGGATTGTCCAACTCCACAGCAAAGTCAAAATTAAGGCTGATGAGAGTCATGCAGTCAGCATGATCCCTCTCAAAGGCGTTTTGTCCCTGATTCCATATAAACTGAAGAAAATGTTCCACCAAAGTGAAATCTCGAGTGGATCCTCTGACATTTAAAGCATTGGCTTCCATCACATGTCACCAGACACTTTACAGTTGAAAAGCTGCATGTTTACTGTGTGACAGGGGCCTGAGGCGTTGTCACAGCAGTGCAGAGTTCAAGGCCGACAGCTCTCCTTTTACCTGGAGGCTCTAACACACTGTCTGATCCAGTGCTGGTGTTCAGGGCCCAATGACACATCACGTCACTGATGCTAAATATGACCTAAATAATCAATGTGATCGAGACATGAAAACCTGCATGTGTGCAGAACCCGATGAGCTCTGATTTAGATGCAGCTTTTTGAATTGATTTAGCATGAAAATGAGAATGAGAGGTTCTTCAAATCTCTGCTGTTTGCTGCAGGCACAGAGAAATATCATCTTCATCGACTCAGCATGGGGGTAATCAAAGCTTCACCGGCATGTGGTAGATAAGTGTTTTCATTTTACACTTTATGTATCAAAGACTTTAACTTATTGTGTGTGGGTGGGTGCGTGTGCGTGTGCGTGTGTGTTTATGTTTGTTTCTTCCAGCTGCTGATGGTGAAGAGTTTGTGAGTGTTCTCACTGAGCTGCTGTTTGAGCTTCATGTTGCTGCCACGCCAGACAAACTCAACAAGGTTCCTACACACACACACACACACACACACACACACACACACACACACACACACACACACACACACACACACACACACACACACACACACACACACACACACACACACACACACACACACACACACACACACACACACACACACACATACCCACGTGCAACAAAAGTGAAACCAAAGAGTCTTAATCACTACAGTTGATTACTGGCAGCAGTTTAGGTCATAAATCTCGCCTCTTGGACTTCGACCAAAGTACTAAAGTGCCCAGCAAATACATTTTTGTCAAAGATGGGTTCAGTCATGTTAGGTAAAATCAAACTGTTTGGCAGAAAAGGATTGACCTTATGAATTGATTGAAATGCACTAGAAGTCAATTTGCAGTCAACTGATATAATATAGTCATTAAAAAACAGCACAGCACAAAATGTCATCACAAAGTAACTCGAGCCATAGTTAGTGACCTTTAATCAGAGCACATCATCTTTATTTAAGATACGAAACACACACACACACACACACATACAGTTACAGACACACAGAGCTGCAGTCTTAGCAGTAATATAAAAGTTACCACGTCTGAAGTCTAAATTCACTTATATAGAAACCACATTAGCATATAATCGTGGATATGCATATAATTAGCATACATCAGGATGACAAACCCCCACCAGGCAGTGCTGATGGGTGGTGATTATGCATCTCCAGGCTCGGATGAGGGCCCACGACTGGGTGAGTGAGGTGGAACAACCTGTCACTACAGAGACAGGTGGCAGGGAAACGCAGGACCAGCCAGGAGGAGAGGCCAAATCTGTAGGGAATGAGAAGGAGGAGGAGGAGGAAAGTGGAGAGGAGCAGGGGGAGCCGATGAAGGGAGGAGAGGAAAAGGAGAAGAAGGAGGAGGAGAACAACTCCAGATCTGTAGAGGTGAGGTCAAACCAACACTGTGACTTTTTATTCAATTTTTTCTATTGTGACCACACTCTTCTCCTGCTGTCACATATAGTGACATAGTGTTGTGTCACATACTGATTGTGTGTGCGCGTGTGTGTGTGCATTCGTGTGTGTGTCCCCCACTCGGCAGACTGTCTACCTGTCATCAGTAGGCAGTTTGGCTGAAGTGACAGCTCGCAGTATCGAGCAGCTCCACAAGGTGGCAGAGCTCATCCTCCACGGCCAAGAGTTGGAAAAACCAGCCAGAGACCAGGCCCACATCCTCACCAGGTGTGTGTGTGTGTGTGTGTTCTAATATACATGTGTATGTGGAGCCACATAGAGAAAGGAGTTTTGCTAATGTCTTTTTGATTGCAGGTTAACATGTGCCATGTGTAAGGAGGTGGAGTGTTTGGCCAAGAAGTTCTCTGATACGCTGCTTCTCGTCGGGGTAGGTGACAGTGACTCTGTCGAAGGACAGGGCTGCTGCTGTTCTCTTTTTTCTTATTCTGAACAAATCTCAGGAAATTGACCAACCAACAAATTGTTAGTCAGCCTTTAGGATACATACGACCATGACTCACAGGTCGTAGCACCTGGTGGAACAACTGCAGCAAAACCTTAACATTTCCCAAAGAATGAAGCTTTCATCTGTTTTACAATTTTCATTGTCACCCTCCACCTCCTGATACAACAGTGCAGATGAAGGCTGGCTCCGTATTTCTCCATGTCTGCTGAATCATGTCCCCTTCTGAGTATTTTATTTAAATATATAATAGGGCTGTGAAATGATTAAAATGTTTAATCAAATTAATCACAGGTTTCTATGGATTAATCATGATTAATCACATTACCGATTTTTTCGGAATATTTTTGTGAAAACAAGATTTATGACATTTAACTTTTCTTTTGTGCTGCAACTCAGCAGTTCTTCAGCAGTTATCATTGCTTTTCCATATGGAACATTAATATAATCTTCATCCTAAACAGAATTCGGGTTCCTTAGCCATTGTGTGGTTGAATAAAACTTTTTTTTTAAAATTAAACAGAAATTATTTGAGCTTCTTAGCCATAGGATGGTTGACATTTTTTATATTTTTTGTCACACAACCATTAACCACACCATGATACAATCTAATGCCTCTAAAGGCCCTCTTAGCTACTCGGTCTTTAGCCAGTTGGTGAGGCAAACTAACTTGTTCAAATTCTCTGACAGTAAAGCTGACCGCTTCTTTTGCACAATGTGTCCGGCGAGTGAGTCTGGTTTGGCGCATTCCACTTGAACGCCCCTCGCCGACCAACACATGCTTCGCGTTGTGGTGGTTAGGCGGGTATTGCTTCGGTGAAACGATAACTTCTCGCAGAGTGTGCATATCACCTTGGTTTTACTGAATGTTCGATCTTTGTTTTTTTGGAACACGATCTTCCCGTCCAGAAGGTCCTCAGGTTCATCAGAATTATCCATGTTGTTTGTTTGTTTGAATGGCAGCTGCCGTCTGACGCCGGGTTCACACCGGACGCGGAAGCGACGCCGAAGCGAGGCGTAGGCGCAGCGCCAATCCTCTGGCTCCCATCCACTCCCATGTTAAACCGCAGCGCTGAACACACCGGAGGCTGAAGCGTAGCGTTGTGCCGCGGCTGCCTAGCGCCGTGAAGCGATCGTTTCGGCGTCGAGTCTATTTTTTCCGCTTGACGCGAGCGTATCGCGACAGGAAACACACTGAAAAATGATTTTAAACGATATAGATGACATATTTTATATGATGAAAATGATCAAATATGCATCCTATACTTTGTATTCACGTTCTGTTGTCTTGGAGTTTTAATTTTACCACTTTTACCGACCACATTATTAAATGTCCCCCTCTGCCCACTACAGCCACACAAGCAGTCAAAGATAAAGAGAGAGAGGGGGGGGGGGGCTACGTATTCTCCACATAGGCTTGAGTGGAGAATACGTAATTTACCCTCGACACCCGACATTTAACGGGGCAAACAGCGGAGAGGTTCGTCAACATGGATTAAAATAATAATTGAAGTGGAGAAGTACAGAGGTGTATGATCCTCGGAACATGTTGTATAAAGACAACCCTAAAAATGACACATGTTGGGACGCTTGAAAAAAATTATTAAATGCCGTTTTTACCGCAGGCTGATAACAGCGGCGCTTCGGCGTCGCTACCGCGCCCGGTGTGAACCGCCAAGCGCCGGCGCGCTAGGGATTAGCGCTCACGCCTCGCTTCGGCGTCGCTTCCGCGTCCGGTGTGAACCCGGCGTGACTGCATTAGAGCGGCGACTAGTGCAGAGGCGGCGGAATTGGAAGGTCCTTCTGCGCATGCGTTAAATGCGTTAAAAAAAAAAACGAATTAATCCTGTAATTTAATCATAACGCGTTAACGCGTTATTTTTCACAGCTCTAATATATAAGTGTACCTCCCTCACAAACTCTGAAATAGGACATGTTTTAAAACACTGCAGAAAACCGTCAAATGCAAGTCAGCTCCTCCCGCCAAATTGGTTTTCTCTTTTCATACAACTTACTTCAGTAAGTTGTGATGCAGCGACAGCAGACTGTATTCATAGGAATAAAGCAAAATGTTGAAATGTAGAAACACATTCTTCTCCTTCCTCAGCAAGATGCAGCTGAGGAAAATGTCACTCAGTCAAACATCGTGGCTCATTAGTGTGTTTTGGAAAATATTGGAGGAATTTTTGTCTTGGTAATTTTTTCTCTGTGTTTTATGTTTTTGTCTGCTGTTTTCTGTCTTTCTCTCAGGGCCAGAGGAAAGCAGAGGAGCTGAATCCACTGGCTGACAGTGTTCTGTTAGAGGTGAGACACACTGATTGTGTTACTCAAATAATCCTAATTAAAACCAGTTTGTCCCATCTGAGGAAGTTATGTTGCAACCCAGCAAAAACACGAACAAACCATAATTAATACAACATTAAAATACATATACACAACAGATGGCATGGAGCAGAAAACACAGTATTATACTATAAAGGATCAATAACTGAGTCCAGTGGGCAAGAAAATATGCACCAGTGACACAAAGTGAGTTATGCACAAGATGTGTGAAGGCAAATTTATGAATGCAGACAAAAATCGAATTAATAATACAGTACAACAACTGGACATGTTGTGATAATGTACTTTCATTTGATAAATAAATATTTTCTTTTTTCTTTCAAATACATTCTTAACCAATATACTTTATTTTACACGTTATACTATTGTTTTATGATGTTGTCATACTGATTATTTGTTTTGGCGATCTTAGGACATTTTTCAGCTTTAGTAGATACATTTCTATTGTATTCTATAAACTCACTTTCTGTCCATAACCACCGTCCAGTTTGCAACAGGTTCAAATTTGTTTATATATAAACACACGTTTTAAAATAACTTCAACAGCAAGTACATGTTTTGAATCTCGAACCTTGAAAGATTTTGAAATATCAACCAATTCTTAAAAATGTTAAATAATACTTTTTCATGTGGTAATCTTGGGAGATTATGATGATGATGTCCACATAGATGATTAATATGTTTGGTGGGTTTCCTGTCTGCAGGGCTCCAACAGTACCAACTACGTCCAGAATGCATTTCAGCTGCTGCTTCCCGTCCTGCAGATCTCCCACATCCAGAGCCAACACTGCCGACCCACCACAGAACCAGTGGCACAGACAGAGCACTAACCCCTAACCCCTAACCCCTAACCCCTAACCCTACACACGCACACACGCACGTGCCACCTGACCACCCGCTTGCCTTAATATATCTGTTGTTGTACAGTGAGGTAAAGAGACTATTCCAGATTAAGTGCTTATATCTATAATAATGGCCGCAGCAACAGGCAGAAGATGTTGTTTATATGCAGAATATAATCTTGAAGATGAACTGATACATGGAGGAATGTGTGTTTCCTCCGCCTCGTTCTCTGAATGTTACTTAGCTTTGAGGAACCAAACGATGTTCGGAGCTGAACTTGTCGAATACAGAACCAAAAACCTAACTGATTGTGTTGAAGGGATTCTACATTAATGTATATTAAGCATTCTTTGCACTCCTTATGGTCCATTGATATTTTAACAGAAAGCGTTTTGAGTAACACTAGTCTGTTTTTCGGCAGTGTTATCTGATTTGAGACTAATGGATCAGTATTAGCGATGATACGTCTCAGTTTTTGCTCAGTTTGTTGTTTTCTCATTAAATTATATAAAGCAACACCTTAAACTTCTCTCTCATTCCGTTTGATACGAAAGAAAATGCCTATCTTCATACTTTGAATTAGAAAACATTCAGTTGTTCTTCAATGAAGATGTTGTGAAGCTGAAATAATCTCTAATTTTGTTGAATTGTGCTGCTACACTGAAAACACTATTCTGACATTTTGGGGAAAAACATATAAGTGTATTTTCCACCTCGAAGAATTAGCGTCAGCCAAAACATGTTTGTGCCTTTTAATTGTATCTGTCCCCTTTTGAATAAAGGCTGTTAATATAATATAGTTCAAATCTATAAATTCATACACTAATTGATCCTCAGAGGGAAAAGCTTTTTTTCCTTCTCTCGACTTTGACCACCTGAGAAGTTTAATGGCGAGGTGCTCACAGTGCATCTGTTTTTTAATATCCACTGTTAAATTGACTGTTAGCTCCCAGCCTGTATTTAATAAGACCTCTGTCAAATAAAATACACTTTCCCCCTTTTTACATCACTGAGATTTATTGATGCAGGCACGAAAAGCTGCTCAGATTAAGCAAAGAGAATATTAGTCAGGCTCTGTCATAATATTTTGGCTCAGTGCTGCTTCTGCCTCAGAATATGAAATGATTTGTAATCTGAGCTGGAAAATCTGTGGGAGCCAAGTCATTTATTCAACTGTGGACAGTTTGCTAATATGTTCAGCCTGCCCTCCTAATGAAACGCCCTAAGACTGTTTGAGGATGAGATGTAGAAAATAAAGAAGTCTTAATCATCTTCATATGTTTCAGATGTTTTTATTTTTCGAACACAATGGTTCATTTTTCACTTGAAGTCAGTTTCAATGCTCCTCTCCTGCTTCTGCCCCTCTGTGGTGGAGGAGATGGATGGATGAACACGGTGATGCAGATTTGCTAAAGAACCACAGATGGGAAAAGATAATGAACACGTGGAGTTAGATGAGGTTTATCTTAACTCTCTGCTAAACATACATTAAACTGCTGGTCACAATAAATTACTCCAGACTGTAACCATGCTGTTAAAACACGGAATATTAAGTATAATTAAAAACAGGGCTCAGATACAGTATCATCTCAAAATGAAGCTGGAAGTATTAAAAAATAGTATCTATGGTGAAAAGTAAACTAATACATTTACCAAAGTTCATTTTAAACTCCTACTCCACAGAATTTCTAAGTAAACATTTTACTGATTCCAGTTACATTATTTAGTTCTACTAAATTAACTGCATATTCAAAACATTACAAAATATGATAAACTAATAAAGTATGACACATATGTAAAGATCGAGCCGCAGTTATTAAAGTTGTTGAAAGTAGTCTCACACACTGATTCTTAAATAATTATATATATTGTAGCCTACAGTATATTATCCTGAAATTAGTTAATCTTCATAATGAATATGTTTATGTTTTTGTCGAGCGCTAGGACCAATCAGGAAGAGGGTGGGGTCTATAAAAAGGGGCAGGGCTCTCATCTGAGTTTACTTCCTGTTTGGAAGAGACAGGAGGTGAGCACATGTTTGCTGTTTTTTCTGATCTTAATCTGTAGAACCAACAGATGTTGCACTAACATGCTAATGTTGATTAAGTTGAAATATTTCTAATTTTAGATTCTACATGACTGGCCCCAAATCATTTTTCTAATCATGTTTGTAACTTAGTATTTTTCTTCTGAGGTGTATTTCTACTACTCATACTTATTTCCGATCCTTAAGTTCAAAACGGAAGTACTTCCTCAAAACTGGAACGTTCTTTTCATTGTGTTCCTAAATGGACACAAAAAACACACACTCCCATTTTGCCCCTTTAGCCATTATGGTTGTTGAAGTCGTGCGTATACCAGTATAGCAGCTGTTCACATTTCCATCCAGCAGAGTTTCTATGTCTTCTGAAAAAATGTACATGAAAACTATTAAAACACACTCTCACAGATATCATTTCATGTGCATGCTAAATGATTCATTTGTCCGAGTTTGAGGTGTGTGAGACTCTCTACCTTGAGACTGGGCTTCTTTTATGGGTGACAGCTCTGTCCAGTAGAAAATAGGATAAGTAAAGTATAAGCAAAGGACTGTAAAAACAGTTACCAAGTGATTTCCAAAGTATATTAACACATTAAAGAACTGACCTGACCAACGCCGCGAGCCACAGAAGTGGAGGACTGAACATGTGGGACAATAACAGGTCGTTAGGATCTGTTTCCACTCAGTGTTTATGGATTATTACTGTGCAATTTACATTAAAAGATATGTTGGGTACCTTCAGGAGGTAAGTTTTCTGTGTGATCATCTCCATCTAGTCAAACAAATACAGTATATCAACATCATTATTATACATCATTTTAACAAGCGTACTTTCATCATCTGTTTCCTCTTAATTTTGAGAGAACATAACAAAATTATGATCTAATGATTCTGTTCTCAGAAACGGGCTCAGAGGTGCATTTCACAACCCGACACCTGTTGTAAAATTAAACTGTAGAATACCTGCTCATCTTCATAATTGTCTTTGGAGATCTTGTCTGCATGAAGAACCGTGGGCTGATGGTATCTCAGCTCTAACACAGTGATACATGACTACTCTATGCAATCAGGGAATATGGTTTAGACTGCATGCACTGAATGGTTTGGTTTATCACAGAAGCCAACACACTCATAAACTGCTGCAGTAGCAGATATTCAGAATCAAATTCACTTTTGGGTATAATTAGGGTTTATAATGCAGGATTTTATTGATTATAATTTGACTTTTCATTGTTTTTAAGTGTGTGAATGGATTTTTTATGTGACTGTGTTTGCCACAAATTGAATAAGAATATGTTTTGAGTACAATTGAGAGAGAGAGAGAAGTGAGATAGTTTGGCTTATATAAGATGTGTTCACTGTTACAAAGAGGAAATAAGGAAAAATGTGAAATATAAGATTTGAACTCACCGTCGACCTGCTGACCAGTGAAGTTGTAAACCGGATGCACTGTGGGCTTTTCTGACAAAGAGAATAAACATCTTCAGGTCAACTTCCAAAGATAAAACCCAATTCAAAGGGAGCATGTAGCGTGTGTACGTCTGTGTCTTACTGCGTGAGCGTTTCCTCCGGTAGAGCTCTCCAAGCACAGATGTAACTACAGTCAGGAGCAGCACACACAGAAGAGCCAAGCAGAGCACCCTGAACATACACCGCCACTCAGCTGCAGGACACAGAGGGAGCAGAACACATGGTTTTTAGATACTTCAACAGCTGTTTTCAGCTAAGATATTTATTTAAATTATATAATAATTGAATGACATAAAAACTAAAACAAAATCAGCATTATCCAGAAATCAAGATCACCTTAAGGATTCTTTACCAAAAAATCTGCTTTTACTGAGACAGAAAGAGAGGGGTTCATGCAACAAGGGCGCCCAGTCTGGGAATCAAACCATGGCTATTATACTCATTTTGGAATAAATCGATTGAGCAATATATTATTATCAGTCATTTATTATGTTCTTTTAAATATTTGTTTTTTTATGCCTGCAAACCCGAAGATATTAATTTGTAAGCGTATAACATGAAGAAGTCCCTCACACCAGGAACTATTTGGCTGTTCTGCATAAAAGGTGGCTTTAACAAACCACTGGTTATGTAAATCAAGTATTTGTTTCGGGGCTGGTGTTCCTTGACAACTGACAGATTCTGCTGGAGAGAACTAAACTGTGTGCAGGATATAAAGTGTCCATAAAGCTGGAAACAGACAGAAGGAAAGAATAGGTTCTCACAGAGTAGAGGAGGAGAGGAAATGGAGTGTATGGAAAAGTGTGTGGGATGGTGCAGTGAAAACTAAGTGAAATGTGTTTCCAGCTTCCATTATGCACTCTGGAAAATATGAATTGTGGGTTTAAACGGTGCAGGAGGCTGGAGCCAAAATCAATACAGCCTTGGAGATGCACTAGGTTAAGTTGAGCTGGAACTTTCGGAAAGTGTGACTGATCCAGAGACTGAACCGTAGATTTGAAAGAAATTTGCTGTATTGAAGGAATAGAAACGACTCCACTGTGACTGAGAGAGGAGACGTCTGAGATTGAATCAGTTTCACCTAAATGGAAACTGAGTGGTTGGTGTCCTCGTCCCTCTCATTGTCTCTTCTCCAGGCTGAAGCTGCACTGACCACCTGGGGAACAAAGGGGCGGAGTCCTGACACCTACCTTTCCCTGTCCGTTTCCATGGCAGCCTTGCCTCAGCTGCTGCAGTCGAAACGGTTTGATTGGCGAGCCAAAGGAGACAGCGGGTTCGATTGGTCGAGCCCGCGGCGGGCAGGACACCAGGGAGACAGCAGTAGAATGCCCCCTGTCCTTTATCACCCTTCCCCCCATCCGTCTCCTCCTCCTGCTCCTCAGGTGGGTGGAGGTCCAAGTGGCTGTGGTTGTTGTGGCCATACAAGGTGAGATTCAGGGTCTCTGCTCCGCCCAGCTGAAGCTCCACTGACACTTTCAGTTGTACAGCTATAGACAGCAAAGGAAATGATTAAGTGTTTGCAGGATAATGATAAAACATTTTTAATACTTATAGGATATATATGTTGCGGGTAACAAGGCGGAACCACTTGGGTTATAACATTTTTGAGACTAGATTCAACCTTATTGTCATTGCACATAGTACACTCAATATCTATTTGAATTAATATTTGATTATGGTATAGTTATCAAAATTAAATGTAAATATGAGTTTCTTGAATGAAATATTTACTGTTTATATAGTAATGTCTTCATATTATTATCGTTATTATTGTCATTATTATTATAATTAACCCTTGAACAAACAACAATGTGATGACAACTACCTAAATAACCCATGTTTGAGAGAAATTGATTTAACGTTCACTTCGATTTTTCAGTTCAGCAGGGTTTATGACCTAGACTGCAGCCAGCCAACAGGGGGCGATCAAGATGTATTGGCTTCACATTCCGGGACCTATCATGTACAACGGAAAACAGCTTGAATGCTTAGCTGTGGACTACCTGAGGATGAGATGTTGCTGTGTAACTCTGCCATGTCCAAGTCGGTCCGACACATGAACCAGCTGTTCTCTGAATCCCCCCCGCTGCCTCTCCCTGAGTCTGGTCCAGGATCTGTCATGTTGCTGGGTTTCTCCTGTGTGCAGGGCTGCTCCCAGTTTTCCACCTCTGCATTCTGAGAAGGGTCACACATTCCCCTGCTCTTGTTTTTTTCAGCATCTTCCATCTTCCCATTCTCCCCCTCCTTCCCCTGATTCCCTCGCTCACAGTGTCGGTAGGGCAGACAGAGGAAGGTAACTTTTGATACTGAAAACAAAAACAGAATTCGAAACAGTATCTCAGAGGGAGCCGGCTTTAACTTGGAGGTAAAAGTAAAAAATCTGAAAAGGGAACTCGAAAGTGGGCATCGATGCATCCAGCTTATATTTTACCTGACGGAGCGTGACAGACGGGGAGAATGCAGAGAAGGAGAGACAAAAAGAGAAACCACTGAAGGCAAACACGTGTACGAGCAAAACGACTACAGCGTGTTGCTCTCAAAAAGAGAACAAGCTTTTCAAGGCTGCACAACACAGGCACGTTTTCAAAGCTGCTGTCAGTGTCTTAGAGAGCTATATTTGGATCTGATTTTTATCTCTGAAAGAGAAAAACAGACGGACAGGGGTTGAATCAGAGCGAGTCTGCAAGAAGAGAAAGAAACAAGTCAAAGTGACTCAAAAAAATAAGGTTTGCTCCTTTTAAGGGTCGTCTTTGAAGAATAGGTGGAGAAAACTGTTCTTCCGCTTTAATTTAATAAATAATAAATACCTCAAAGGAGGCTGAGAGCTGAGGAGGAAACATCTACATTTATTTGAAAAACCACAGGTTCACACAGACAGTGGATGAACCTCCATGTTGAACTCTCCACGACAACCCACCTCTGTGTAACGAGAAGAATTCTGGGAGGCAGATGATGAAGGCGAGGATCACGAGGATGAGGATTTTGGTCAGTGTTTTCCTTGTCATGGTCGCACCATAAGATCACACACACACACACTGACACACACATGCACAAACATTTCCTCACAACACAAGCATGACCTCTGGCTCGTGGTATCTGGTTCCTTCTCTTTACCGAACACATTTACTCAAACACTCAGTCAGTGTCCATCAGAGGAGCCTACGCTGGAGTTTAAGAAGCTCTTAGAATATTGCTCGTAATTCACGTAGAGGCGGGCGACAACGCAGCGACACACTTTGACACGAGTCAAAAACAAGTCAGTACTTCACTTCCTATTACACTTCCTGTCATTTTCTCAGAAAGGGTGAGAAATGGAGAGCTGCAGAAACAACAACGAGTTTCTGTCAGCAAGTGGAAATGTGTTTGTGTCTGTTTGGGCGTTTGAATACAGGAGATTGTGTGTCAGTTGCCGATCCTTTCATCAGAACATACTTTATTTAGATCACAACACAAACACAGATGATTGTGTATTGTGTAGGTTTGGACTCTTACTGTAGAAAGGGATACGATCATGTCTTAAGAGAGAAATAAAAGGATGTGTGATTCATTATTTTATTGTAGGGTTAGGATTAGTTATACTGTACAAATACTTTCATTACAACGACTTTGTATGTCTTACCAAAATTTCCTTACAATCATGAGATGCCAAATATTCAACATGACAAACTAAAATATGATGATTGCACAATTTGTTTTAATAATTTATACTAAGTCATAACTTTCTATTCTTATTTACATGTTATTTTTCAATTGTAATTACTGTGTATCTAATAAATAAATATGAGATTATAATTTAGATCAAATAAAAGACAGGACTTAAAAATCTCACAGTTATTGGTACTTTTCTCATAATTACAGCAAATCCTACATATTATATACTAAACTTTAAGTATGGAGATATTATCCGCATTTTACAGTTTAAGAATTATTTTTTATATATATATATATATATGCATTTAGATATATAAATCATAGATATTAGATTCTAAGTCAAAATCACAAATGGGATTTTGTGATACATAGTCATAATTATGAAATATGTCCATAATAATTTTGAATGTCAGATAAGTTATAATTAAAAGGTAGTAACTAGGAGGAAAAACATATGATGAATACAGTGGTTTGTATTTGTCCTTCCACTGACCTTAGCCTCACTCCTTTATTTAACCTCACCTGTTGTAGAGGAGGGACTCTCTCGTTCTTCTTTTCTTACTCCCCTCTAAAAAGAATGTATTTGTCCTTTCTACCATCTGACTTGAACTCTGTTGGGTTTTTAGAGCAGCTCAGATTTTATGGTTGGGTTCCTGAGAGCCACTTACCTTGGCAGGTCTGACGGACACACACACACTTCACATTTGGAGGCCCTGACAAACATACATTCACAAACCCAGTGATGAGCACGGCTGCCAGGTGGAGCCTTATCTCCACTCCACAGCGGCTGTCCTCTCTCAGGGCTCAGTCGGCAGCTTATAAAACAGACGGAAGCAGCCAAAGCTAAAAAAATAAAAAAATAAAATACTAAAATCACTTTCTGTGCATCGAATCTAGCTGCTCGACACTTTTCCAAATACCTGGCTGTAATGTTTGTATCACCATAGTGCCTGTGATTGCTGACAGAGTTGTGACATATGAAGTACTGTAGTTGTGGACTTGTAAGACTCCACACTGTTCAGATAAGATTGAGTTCTTAACTGTGGGACTGAAGGTTAAGTTAGAGATAATATTAGGTTTAGGTTTGGGTAGGATTATCTGTTTGTTTGGATTGGTGGGTGGGTGACCTTGTTTTTGTATCCCAATGGGATACACACTAAATCTCTGGGAATTATACCACTGTGGTGCCAAAATTGCGTGCATTTGAGTAGAGACAGTTTACAGTGCTTCTTGGTGGTTAAGACTAGT
The DNA here is from genome assembly GCF_947347685.1 of Pleuronectes platessa. Lineage (NCBI taxonomy): Eukaryota > Metazoa > Chordata > Actinopteri > Pleuronectiformes > Pleuronectidae > Pleuronectes > Pleuronectes platessa. Next base: position 13,801,288 of record NC_070628.1, on the reverse strand, counting down.
ATTAAGGGTTAAGGTAGAGGTAGAAAATGCGTCTGTCAGTCAGTGTCTACCCTGCTGAAGTGTCCTTGAGCAAGACACCAATCACATTTTTGATAATTTCCTAGAAATGTAGTTGAACCTCTAATAATTATTCAGTATTCAGTGGTTAATTATTACAGGTATAGTAAACCAAGCTGGCAATCAGATGCACAAGATAAAGACAATATGGCAGGTCGGCACTTTACAAAATAAACCTCGTGAATGCAAAAGTACAGATATGTTCATAAAAATGTATCTTATAACAACATGCAGTGCAACACAACAACACCACAATCTTGGTCCATTACTAACATTATAAGATAACATAATTCAGTAGGTTTATTTCCCAGGTACATGGAGAGATTCACTGCTCAATTCACAAATGAGGTACAAATTGTGTTAACGATGTTTTCAGACCAGATGTTATACATTTTTTTCATGTACCTAGAGTATAGATAGATGCTGTAGGATTCACACCACATAGGTTACATTTTTTATTGAGGATAATTCTCGATGTCTCATCTTCTATCAGGATTTTTTGCATGTAAATCATAGTGACTGTTTCCACATTTGCATGATTTTACCATACAGAGTGAAACTGGGTTTTCCACATTTTTCAGGGGAGGAGTTGGAAAAGCCCTACAGGATCTTTAAAGTCTCCTTGAAACCTGATTAGAAAACCACAGGTACGGACTCTCCTCTGTTGGGTTTTTGTGTGCCTGACGTGTGACCAGTAAAATGCTGAGGGGAACTATAACACACCGGCCTCAACAGGAGGATTAAACCTCCTTTTAGTGCCGCACAGTATGACTCCAGGTTAAGATGTCTCTTCTCTGCCATGTTGTCAGTTTGCCAGAATTTAATAAATCCTAACTGTGTGGTGATGGAGCAGCAGCAGATGGACAGGGGAGATGTAAATTTAAGATCTGGCTAAAGATGCTAAAGAAGAGGAGTCTAAGAGGAGAGAAAAGCGTTCACACATTCATGAGTCTAAATGTTACTCTACCTGTTTTAATGCTTTTTGCAGCAGCAGCAGCCGGGACCAAGTGTGTTGATGTCAGCTTCAGTTTATCTGCCTTTTCACAACAAACTATTATGAACACTGGCTTTTTAATTCGAGAACGTTAATTAATTTGCTGTTGTGGGATATTTAAATTCTTAGGAATTCATAACGTGTTACTGTTTTCAGCACATTGGTCAACTGGGGTAGCTGTAAAAGTATTATATAAAACCGTTTCGCACTCTGGCTGTTGTCCTTATTACACAGTACGATATACAGTAAGATTTATTGAGGGTTTAGATATGCTCATATAAAGATTCTAATTACATTCCCCCAAAATCTTTCTTTCAGCAAAACCTGTCAAATTCCTGAGTCATGAAATCCATTGAGCACACGACTCCACGACCTTTACTTCAGACAGCCTCAGCCTTTTGAAGCTCACCAATAGAGAAGGTAAGAACAGAAAATACATTGACATTCCTGGGCTGTAATGAACTCTGCGGCCTCCAGGGACCACTGCTGGAGCGTCAGACATTCAGTCTCATTTCAGTCAAATATCTGCTTTGAAGTTTCGTCAAAGCTTCAGACCATTTGATCCTTTGACTCCATCAAACAGGTGATTTGTTAAGTAGTAAAGTGCCTTGTAGCTTCATCTAATCTGACACAAACTATCAGTCACAACTAACTGTCACATCTATCACTTTTACTGCTGCAGACGGGCTCTAATGATGAACTCAACAGGGCTGTGCAAATGCTGACGAGTAGGCTGTACCCCAACTAATTCGGGCACTCCCGATGGATTGGTCCCATCTCCGAGCTTCTACGACCTTTGGAAGGGAAAAACCTAATTTGTGAAGTGTTAGGGTTGCAATCAGGGTTAGGGTTTAAGGCTAGGGTTAGGGTTAGGGTTATGGATAAGAAGGTCGTAGAGACTTGCGACTAGGCTCTACTCCCACTAATGCGGGCACTCCGGATGGATTGGTCCAATTCCCGAGCTTCTACGACCTTCGGAAGGGAAAAAAACTATTTGTGAAGTGTTAGGGTTAGGGTTAGCGTTTAAGGCTAGAGTTAGGGTTAGGGTTATGGATAAGAAGGTCGTAGAGACTTACGAGTAGGCTCTACCCCCACTAATCAGGGCCCTCCAGATCGATTGGTCAAGATAAGGGTAAAGCCTGAAACATGCTTCTGCGTTTTCACGGGCCCGTAAGCGCAAGAGCCCTTCCGGGTCCCTTACGTGCTTATGTATCCCTCCTTACGTGCTGACGGGTGTCGACCCCCTTTTCTAAAATTTACGGCAAAGCTCCGCAAGCTCACTCAGCCCGCAAGGCTGTGATTGGTCTGCTCTACATCCCTTCTGGAGCTGCATTTCCGGTTTCATGCCCCATAATACAGGCAGAAACAACGGGAGATTTAGAAGAATGAATATGGAACAAATAGAAGAGCGTTTGGCAGAAGAGATCCGAAAGTATGTCCACTTGTATAACCCGTCACTGACTGGCGTATTTGTCCGCCTGAAAAAGGCTACAAGGAGCCGCAGTAGCTATGTAAATAAACAATCGATGAAGAAGAAAGAAGGCGTCTCTCAGGTCGTCTTCGACAAAAAGCATTACTCCGCCTAGTGTTCTGGCGGGGAATTGCTTTGTAAGACGCGCAACGGTTGGGGAAGCATGAATGACAACGAGTCTTGCGCCACAGCGGCGTGAAAAGACGCAGACGCAGTCGCAGAAGCATGTTTCAGGCTTAAGGGTCTAGGGAATGCATTATGCCAATCAGTGTCCTCACTCAGTAAGATAAATATACAAATGTGTGTGTGTGACGACCTGTGTCTTCATCAGCACCTAACTTTACTCCAGCACTTAGTCGTTTGATGAACATTAAATGTCAGACGTATTGACAGTCTGCAATGTCGCTGCTGACAGTTTAGAGATTTGAATGTAAGAGCATTAGGGGTTTATAGGTAGAGGGGATGTTTAACAACAGGCCACGCTCTTGCTGGCTCAGTGCAGGTTATGGTTGTATTTCAGGCATTAGATGTTGTACATTTGATCCTCTCATCATGTCCCTGCTGTGTTGTCTGAACCTAATCCCTGGATCTGCTTTTAGCGGATATATTGTCAGATCTGCTGAGGATTCGATAGATACAGAGATTTGAAATTCCTTTTTATTCCCTTTTCTATATTTTTTGAGTTTGTGTTGAGAAATTATGTCAGGCAGATTTGCTTTGAGTTTTATTGTCTTTATGCCCAAATGTCAAAGTAGAAAGTTAGAAAAGGAGAAAAGATCGAAAGAGGATTTGAAAAGAAACTTCAGTTTGAACATCAGCTCCAGTTAAGTGTTTGTAGTCATCTGATGTGTGTGTAGCACGGCTCCCACCCCTCTCTTGATGTCGTCTTAGCTGCAGCAACATGAGAGAGGCCAAAATAGAGTTCAAAGATTTTTTTTTTTTCCATGGGTGAAGTGAATAGTAGTAACGTTGCACCCTATCTGTTTGGATGTTTACATCAGCAGCTCACAGACATGTTCTCAATATCAGAGGAGGATGATATGTTGTGTTGCTTCTGCCAAAGAGAGTCAGTACTTGCAGGTTTTATTTTCTCCTTTCTAAACATTTAGTGTTGAAATATATTTAAATGGAGCTCATTGTTTCCTCATTCACTGGTCTGACTAGTTTGGAGTTATTTTGAAAAAACAAATGGGAGCGGAATAGAGGGGGGTGAGGGATGAGTGGTGAGCATGTTTTTCCATTAAAAACAGGCGGAGAGGGGAGAGCATGGGTGATTTAGCGCTGTGTCAGCAGCGAGGCGTCTACTGGCTCTCCAGAGACGAAGCCACTGGGAAGTTTTATGATTCTTTATGGAGAAATTACGTAGGTCCACAAGACATTATCATTATGAGCAAACCTTTAAAGGTGATGGAGGCTTCCAGTCTGAGCCTCTTCGTGGCTATCATCTGCCTGTCTTGTTTCTCAGCACTTTGCAATTTCTGTTTGTGCTCTGAATACAGCATGTGTGCTTGTCGAGGTTCTCCTCCTCTTGGTGCCTCTCTCAGGAGGGCAAGGTTTTTAGCCCCATCTTATCTTTTTAGTGTGTGTGAATGTGTCTGGTTGGGAGGGGCACACACACACACACACACACACACACTCTCACACACTCACCCGCACACTCACACTCACACACACTCACACTCACACTCACACTCACACTCACACACTCGGAGACTAAAGTGGGTTAAAGACGGTTGCATTTACAGGAAGTTCCGAGCCATCATGGTGCTGCATCTCTTCTGTATTCCCTCTTCTGTATTCCCTCCCTCTCTCCTCTCCTCTGCTCTAACCTTCAATGGTGAGAAAATGCCACGTCAATAAATGCTTTTTAACATGGGCAAAAATCAATGGGCCCCGATTGCACCTTTCTTCAAGCGTGTCTCTATCAAACAGATGAGTTCCTCTGCTTCTGTGGTTTCTGAGATGTCGCTGGGTGGAGAAAGCTGTTCTCCAAAGCAGAATTGAGCTTTCACATTGTAATGAGCTAGACATGAAAATCTACTTGAGGCCCTTGAAATCCCGTTCATGTGGATATGACTTAACATTAACACTTTGCAATCTCAGGTGCTTTATTGGTCACAACTCACACCATCAACTTTTATCATCCTGGAAGGGAAATCATGCCGGAAGGCGTGGTTGCAATAAAAATGCACAATAAAAATTTATCTTGAAAACAATAAAAACACAATAAAAACACACTAACATAAAAGCCCAATAAAACGCTTGGTAAATAGACTCAATATATATCCACATTAGACCAGGCAGTCTATCTCTCCTTGCAAAAGTGGATTCAAATTTCTTTATCTCCCTATATGAGTGTTATATTTCCACTTTATATCTGCTACCTATAGAGTAAGTAAAAGAAACACAGCTATTTTATTCCAAACTCAGAGCGGAAGGAAATAAGCGCTGTCAGCCAGTTAGCCAGTTTTTTCCTTCCATTGTCACTCGTGATGGATCATAATTATTCATTGTCGTTATCAGTGTAACGTGGATTAAACTTCATACTTTACCTCATATTTGAACATGATTTGTGCGGCAGTTCAATTTTCAGCGGCGATGTGGTGAAGACAACTCCTGTGATCCCACTCTGCTTCACTATATGTCATCACATTTTATAACCTATTGAGTTTTTATAGATGTAGGATTGTTTGCCTGAAATGGAATTAACAAACAGATTACAACAACAATAACAGGATTGCAATATTAAATTTAGAGGGATGACAATCCCCCCTCCTTCTTTCTAACCAATTCTTATTACATTGAAATTACACTTGGGAGTTTTTATTTCTTGTTCGATCTTGACTTCTCCAGCCTGTCGACAACATTTTCAATTAATATGGAAGCTGTGGTTGCTCTGAGAAGTGGAGAAGCAGTGTCTATGTCATTTCCTGTCTGCTGTAATCAAGGTTCCCAGGTAGCAGCGTCGCCTTGGTGACCAGGGAGGTGATATCGGGCTACTAACTGATAAAATAATGTTCAATGATTCCTAAGTTTGTCTAATTTATTAGATACAGTAAAAACTTGATATGACTTGACTATGATATGTTGCAGTACATTAAGTGACTTGAACGTGTAGCTCTATGACGTCATTGTTTCATATTTTCCTTTAAAGTATTTCTGTTCCATCAAGGTTTGTTCCTCTTCAGCAGGAAATGAGTCATTGGTTGTAGGTTAAGTGGGTAAAAATGTTACACAAGGTATTTGTCTCCTTACCCCATGGATTTAAAGAGGACGTTATAGTTATATATTGTTAGAGTTGTATATTATAGTTATATGCATTGTCTGTGCCATGATGATCCTGCTATTTATAGACATCTTTAGGTATATGAGAGCTCACTTGAAAATGAGAACAAAATCAACTCTTCTCGTCACACCGTGTTTTGGGCTCAGGCTGTAGAATGAGAATAGATCTCACACACATACACAGGTTCTCATGCATGAGAGCAAATCTTATTTTCGTATTTTTATTTTAGGTGTAATGATATTCATGAGTTTTCCAGAGAAGAAACAAGCAGGATGTTTTTCGGGAGAAGATGACTGGTAGCGTCTGATGTTCCCGTGACAGTAGCTTTTCATGCATTTGGTGCGAGCTTTGTGCTCCAGATGCAAGAAATATCCAGCCTTCAGTGGAAGCAGGTCAATTCTGCAGCGTTGATTGAAAGCGTTTAAAGCTTGGATAATTATAATCATACATCAGTGAGAACATTCAATCCATTACGGTTTAATTAACATTTTATCACCGATCTCCAGACTCTGCTCTGACGCAAACACACACACACACACACACTAAATGCTCTCCTCGGTGATCGGATGATTTCATTCATTCTTTCACCCTCTCAATAAACCAGATGCATGCTAAAAGGTCCCTCGTGCTACAATACGAACTACCGAGGACCAGTTATGGGTTGATAAGCTGCATCGTCAGCGTCCTCTAAGTGCCCCCCTCCAGTAATTATCCCACCTACCTCTGATTAATGCTTAGCCACTGTGTCCAACAAGGCCTCCTGCCTGTTCCTCTGCTCATTCGCATTGTTAACACAACCTCCGTCCACTCATTTTCATTCTAGACCTGTTTCATCCTGCCATGTTCCTTTTATCCAGCAGGAACTTACTTTAGGCCATTCGAATGCAAACGGCCCATCCACAGTTTAAAAGGTTTTTAGATAAAAGTAACTTGCACAGGGGAATTAATGGAAGAAACCACCCTTGAATACACCAATCTGACCATGACTCTTTCTTACTTTACACTTGCAGCGACTGATTCGATTTAAAGATTCACGAAACTGGCAAAACAAATATATCAGGAAAAACAGTGCAAGCCTTCAAAAGATTCCCCAATGCACTTTATATATGCATTTTTATGTTGTGTGTTTGTTTTTATGTCCTGTTGTCTTACAGGGCCTTCCTCTGCATCGTCTGCTGCTTCTGTTTCCTCTTAAATCACAAAGCAACCTCCATGCAATAACCCTGCCACCAACACTTCTACTGCACCTACAAGTTATACATATGATATAGTTTACGCTTGAATACATGCACACTGTGCCTCAACAGAAGCATGTCATCATTATCATTATTAATTTAATCATGCTGTATGTACATATCTGCATGTGTGTACTGCAAATAACCACCTACTTCATGCGTATTAAGTTACATTACTCAGTTTTCACCCCTGGCCATTTGTTTGTTTGTTTATATGTTGGCAAACAAGATGAACGCAAAAAACAACTGATCTACTTCTTTAACATTGTGAGATTTTTCAACATTGTCACAGTTTTCTCAGGGAATAACTCATGTCAGGCACATTTAGGGAATTGATATCTATGAGTATGTGAAGTCGGTGCAGATTGATTGAGTTTAAAAGGACTGTTGAGCGAATGTATGTGCTCTACCGACTACCAATCTAGTCCAGTATTATTCCAGCACTTTTTACTCCCTGCACCCACACACACTGCTGTATCCCTGCTTACAAGTTATTCATAAGTTTGACTTGAGTATCGATGTTCATTGTAATTAATATATATATATATGTGTGTCTGCGGGTGTGCTTGACGTTATGGTCGAGCAATAAAAAGCCCCTGGTTGAAAGTTTAAAGCCTCATCGGTGCATTTGATTTGTCCCTTTTTTTTATTCCTCCGATCGTAAAAATAAATAGTCAGCCATCAGTGTGAAATGAGAGGTCACAGCACATCCAGCCATTGCCCTTTTTTTTTATTGCCTTAGAAGACAGCGAGTTGAACAGACTTGCTTTGTGTGCAAATCAACAGGCAGCTGGATTGGATGTCTGGCAAGTTGCCTTGTAAGCAGATCTCTATGCGGTTAGCTACAGTAGCTGATCCAGGAAACTGCTTTGTGTGTTTACTTTCAGTCAGGCACAGACACAAGTGTTAAATCATCTAGATTGCTGTGAACTTTCAGGAGGCTCACGTTGCTTTTTCTATTACACGTTGCCTTGTTGGACTCTGAGTTTTTCTAATTTGTCTGCCAAGTGCAAAGTAACCATGACCCATAGTGAGAACAGAATGAAGGAATTAATTAAATGAATGACTTCAAGGAGTTATATTTTAATTGTAAATGTTTGCGATTCTGCTTTGATCTCAGTCTGCATGAATTGTCCATTTGTGTTTTTAGTTAGCAATGTCCTACATTCAGTCCCTTTGGTCAATGCAGAGTTTTTCTCTCCATACACAGGTTGTCACTGGAAAAACACCTTCATAAAGCTTTTACTTTTCAAATCTGGAACATCTGTCCGTCCACCTGCCAATCCGTCTATTCATCTGTACCATTATTGTGAACATGATTTCTCAAGAACACCTTGAAAAAGTACTTGAATTTTGGTATAAACTTTCAGTTTTACTCAAGGAGTATGAACTGTTTACATTTTGCTGGTTAAAGATCATAGGTCAAGGTCACTGTGACCTTGCAAAAATCCTCCTTAAGCTTGTGAACGTCTCATCTTAAGAACGCCACAAGAGAATCCTTTCAAATTTAGCACAAACGTTTGCTTGGGCGCCCAGATTAACATTTTGGATTTCCATGGTAAAAGCCCAAAGGTCAAGGTCACGGCGGCCTCTCAAAACTTGCTTTTTAAACGTGATATCTCAAATCTGCCTCTAATAGATAGTTGTTGTCAAAGGTCAAGGTCACAGGGACTTTATGAGTCTTGGAATAAATGATGTAAACTGAAACTGCGCCGGTTAGCAGAGGCATATAACCTAAGTGAATAGAATAGCACAAATAATAATACAGAGGCATCACTTTCGATCACTAACACTAAGCGAGGAATTTATCTAGAATTGATTAGGTTTCAACTGGCTGAATAATTACTGCAAGATTGTGACTCATTGGTCGTGACTGGTGTGAAAATTAGTTGACATTCAGGTGGGAGGCACCAGAATTATACAGCATCTTTAACAACCATTATAATATTCATTGATCACCTTTTAATTCTATTCCTCACCTCTCTCATTCGATATGTCTCTGTCCAACCCATTCTCCACCCTCTGTGGCTCTGTTGTCTGTAGGTTTATGGATTCATGATTGGTGAGGGGGGGTAAGGTGACCTTCCTCTGACTGACCAATGTGAGAGCTCGCTGGATAGAGTCCTGCCTCATCCAGAGAATAAGAATTCTTCTCAGGCATTGTCTATTCCTTTCACAGCATGTGGGAGCACGAGGAACCAGAGCATACTGGGGAAACACTGTGGAGATGATTGCAGAACATTTGTCTAATTGGAAGGGGTGCTGTCATCAATTGTTTTTCTTTGTAACCGCATATAGCACAAATAAGTTTGTGTCTCCAAGAAGAAGAGAGAGAATTGGAGAAATAAATGTTAGGTTTAGGTTTGGATTAGTTGTATTTATTATGGTTGAGGATCGAACATAAATAAATAGAAAAAGCCGTAAAAGTGACACAAACCACTGCAAGCATCTGTTTGCCAGAAAAGCTTGATCAGGACGGCAAACTTACAGATGTCGAGAGAGCTAGACACAGAATGTCCTTGATCTGCCTGTTTATCCAGATCTGCTCCAAGTAATATAATGAATGTATATCGGAGATTAATGCTAGTTGTTAATGATTTGTAATTCTACAATCGCTCTTGCAACTAACTCAGTCAAACATCTCCTGTGGAATCTGTACCCATATAGCAAGAACAGATATTCAGGGAGCATCAAAATGATTCAGAAGCTGCTATTTTGAGGTAAAATGTTGCTCTTAGTTTCTGTGTGCTGAGCTTTCTCTGGCACTGTATAAAACAGAGAGACTAAAATGGAGCTTGGAAAAAAAACAAATGATGTTGAAACAAAATAGTTGTTTTGCTGCAGAGCTCCTATGTGAGTCTCTGAATTATATGTGTAAATTATTGTTCATTTTTACTTTTCTTTAATGGATGCCTCAGCTATTTTGATGTTCGATGCTGAATGTTTTAAAGCTTTTAGGCCAGCGTGTCACCTCGAATAATTTATCATAGTATTGTGGGACTGTCAGTATCAGCAAATCTCTCTCTCTCTCTCTCTCTCTCTCTCTCTCTCTCTCTCTCTCTCTCTCTCTCTCTCTCTCTCTCCTGGTGACACACACTCTCTGTCTCTCTCTCTCTCATGTCTATGGGAGCGATGGGCTCTGATTGGCTTGTGACTGCAGGGCAGAGTAAATTATTAAGGCCTGCTCTTTATTTGGCCATAAATGCTTTCTCTCCCTCTCTCTCTCCATCTTTCTCTCCCTTGTGTTTTCTATTTCCTCTCCTCCCTCAACACTCTGCCCATTTAGGAAGAGAGTGAACAGGAAAAGAAGCCACTGCAGCATGAGGGGAAGGAGAAAACAGGGGGAAATATCACAGAGAAATGTGGTTTGTAATGATGGAGATAGGAAAAGGAGGGATGGAATATTAGGGGGGGAGGGTTGATGAATTGCACAGCCATCACTTTGCTATCCTCCACCTGCCCTGAGACCTGAGTAAATCATGCAAGAGCAAACACACTCCTGCTTTAAACCTAAGAATGGGGATTATTTGTGTGTGTGTGTGTGTGTGTGTTTCTGTGTGTGTGTTGTTGTAATGAGAGGCTTGTTAAACTACCAGTCAGTTGCGGGTGGAGGGGGGAAATTAACCCGGAGCCAGAGAGGAAGACAGGTGGTTTTAGCAGAGAAAGAGAGTAGAAAGAAAAAATAGAGTTGTTTTCATTTACATCAATAATTCAGGATGTGTATTATCTCCTGTTGTGTGCAGCTGCAAACTTCATGCCTCAGCGATTTTCAACAGAGGCAAACAACCCGCCACGTGCACGTGCGCACACACAAACACACACCCACTCACTGGTGATTAGTGATCGTTTGTGTCATTTTGTAGGCAGACGTGCAATTTATGTAAACGTGGGATTCTTTCAGTGAGAAATAAACTTCAGAAAAGTAGTGGGTTGATTCGTGTGCTGTGTTTATCTGTCTTTAGAATCTATTAACCAGCACCTATTAGCATTACTCCGCACTGCTGCATGTCTTCTTCATTTCTCTTCTCATCCTGTCTAATGTTTAATGTCAACGAAATCAGTATTTTATGTAAACTAATATGTGCGATGTTAAAAGTGTAATTTAAGTGACGAAGCCACAGAGGATTGTTTTATCCAAGTCTCTGCTCCTCTCAGCTCTAGACAGTATTTTAGTATCTTTTTTAATTCATATTTTGGGGTTTAATGGACCCCGACTTTCATTTTCTGGTTCATTTACTGGTTCTAATTAAGTGGAAACTGAGCCAGCTGTAGGGTTACCTGAACAAAACATAAAGTCGAGTCATATCACAAATCATATATTTGCCTCAAGGAGCCGTACAAGAAATGTCCGGCTTTGGTCCTTTTATTCAGATTGTAAAATTATCTCGAAGAAATTACTATATCACTTCTAACAAAAAGTTTTCACTTTTAGCCAAGGTACACAGCTCCATATCTGCAACATAGACTGTTTGTACAGATGGATGACATGACTCCTCCCAAAAAATGAAGCCAAAGCGTTTTAATCACCACCCGGTTGCTGGCTACAGTATTGGTTATAAATCCTGCCTGCAGCATGTTATGCATGGACCAAACTTTAAAAGATCTAAGTACGCATCAAATACCTTTTCAACAAAAATGGTTTCTATCATTTTAGGTAGTTCTTATCACAATGATGTTTGTCCCAGTGTTAATTTCTCCTGTTAGTTTTTAATTAGTTATTTGAAGCCTTTCAAACGGGAATTAAAGCTCCTCCTGGCTCTTGATTGGTGTAGCGTGTGTATTGGTGGGACTTTTCGCTATTTCTCCAGAACTCTGGCTCCAATGTGCCAGATGGCAGCGATAGTATCTGGGATATTTTGGCTTGAATTCTGGATAGTGGGAGGAAATGGAGACGTATACACTTCTATAGTCTGCAATCATGACAGAGACGCATACACTTTAGCACTATGACATACTTATTCAGTGCTGTACTTAACATTTTGGGGATGAGTAAAGGACTGCTGTTTTCAAGTGCCATTGATGTTGTAGGGGGGACACGGTTTGCCCTTGTTCCATCCGCGGCTGCTGCTGGAGGGCACAGTGTGATTTGTCGGGGGTCATATAACCTCACAACATCTGCTCATAAACTTCTGTTTGTCCTGCAGCTGCAGAATTTAATGCCATGAACAGGTACACACACGAAGGCCAAATGTCGGGCCGCGGCAGATCAATGGAACCTGCTCACAAAAGATGAATATGTGGGGGAGTGTGTCTGGACAGGTGCTGATATAACAAAGAGTTTAATTAGATTGGAGCCAGAAATCCTATCTTTTCAACTACAGTGCTCCCATCCTCATCATCATCATCATCATCATCATCATCATCATCATCATCATCATCATGCTATGAAGTTGATATAAACAGATGCACAGTGTAACAAATGGGGTTGAATCTGCCTGATTGCATTCTCACCCCTTGCCTTTTTTCTCTATCCTTGTGGGCAATAAGAGAAACCAAAGTTAGTGTGTGTGTTTGTGTGTATGTGTGTGTACCCAGGTGATGGACTACAGCAGCAGGCCTGGCTCAAAGTAATCGGACAGTTGGTTTCACACTTGGGCAATCAAAAGCCTACTGTGCATGTGAGTTGCTGCATGTGTGTGTTTATTTTGTGTGTATTCTTTGCGTTTTGCCTCCCGGACCTAGTGGGCCAAACGCGCCCATAAAACACACATCCACTCAGCTACAACTCAACACACACACATGCAATATCATCTTTTTCTATCTACTTGTGTTGAATAATACATGGCAGGAAAAGTGTGTCACAGTCTTGCTCAGTGCAGAGGAAGCAGGACGGAAGGTTTCCGCTCCAGTATGAGAGCAAGTAAAATGTGTGTGTCTGTGTGTGTTTGTGTGTGTGTTTGTGTGCATGTGTCTGTGTGTGTGCAAGTGCCTTCCTCTGTCAGTGCAACTTGGAGATGTAATTGTGGGTAGTTTGGGTGTTTTGATCCTTGCCCGCTGTGCTGCCATCTCTCACATCACAGGCTTTTTTTTCTCCTCCCCTCTGCTTCTTTCTCTGTTGGTCGGTCCGTCTGTCTTTCTCCTCCTCCCACTCATTACAATCTGCTGTATCTGCACACCATTCCATCTTCTAGTCGCACACACACGAGACACACATGATTAACACTGGCCTTTCTCATAGAGTGGATCCATCGCTTAAAAGGGGGGAGGAGGGCAGAAAAGAATGAGAGAATAAGGGTAATGGATGGAGGAGATCTGTAGGCGGAAATTGGTAAATGGACAGAGGGGGTTATCACGGGAGGTGATCACAAGAGGAATACAAAGGATTTACATTGAAGAAATGGATGAGCCGCTTCACTGATCACTGGGCTGAGGCACTATTTTCTCCGATTGTTTCAAGATTGAATCCCCCTTGTTAGCTTTATGGCTCACACTCTGTCCAACAATATAATGAAAGAATAGAAAAAGACACACTCCCTGGATGCAGCTCCACACACACACACATACACACACACACACACACACACACACACACCTATCCTCTATCTGTGTGGTTCTGATAATAGCTGACATGATGAGGGAGAAGAGGGAAATTAACAGCTGTAGGTGGTCTCACTGTGATTCAGATTAGACACACACACACCCTCACTTAAATCCATCTATGCCTCCAGAGCATTGGTTGGAAAATAAAAATAATCTGTAGGTGTAAAGTTGGTGTAGGTCGCACTTCATCTCTCCTTGAGACTTGTGGCTCAAAACTACACAACATTACTCACCCAAATCACTGACCAAACTGGTTCATGTGGGCACCAGGTTTTGACCAAGAACGTGTGGTATACAGAGAGATAATAATCTTCTCAGCTGTCTATCGAGAATTCAACAATGAAATTGGATTGCAATGATAAATCAGTTCAATATGCTCTCTTAACTGTTGGAGCTGATAGGTTGGCTAAGCCGAAATAACCTTTAACTAAAAAATGAAACCAAGTCTTAACCCTGAAACTGCTCTTTCAAGGTTTGATCCAAAGAGATCCTCTCAAAGATACACGGATCAGAAAACAAGCAGACACACACACTTTCCACAATGCAAGCTTTGTTTTTGATTTCTGTTCAATAACATTGAATATTGTGCTTCAAGATCAATTTAATTGAAGTCACAAACACATTCACACAACCACACAACCACACGTCAGGGTAGAGCTGGCGTGTCAATGTGGAGAGGTAATTATTTGCTTGGCCAGTCTGAGCCTGTTCTGAGTCTCAAGGACGGACTCGCCTGCAGCTACAGAACCAACCAACACTCGGATTACACAAAGACTGTGTGTGTGAGTGTGTGTGTCTGTGTGTGTGTGTGATGTTGGGGCAGTGCCTTAAATGAAAGTTGTTCTTCTGTTTTTTATGTGTATGCATGCAGAATGTAGAGGCTATGGTTAATATTCTTCAGAGCTGTCTGAGTGTGTGTGAGTGTGTATGTGTGTGTGTGTGTGTGTGTGTGTGTGTGTGTGTGTGCGTGTGCGTGTGTGTGTGTGTGTCTCTATAGGTGAATATGTGTGGCCATATTTGTGTATATGTCTGTCAGCCCATATAGAACAATGGCTCTTGCAACATTTTCCCTGCAGTTCTCCACCAAAGGGAATCACTGCCACAGTCCCACCATTACACACACACACACACACACACACACACACACACATATATAATTCCCAGTGTGCCACACTAGAATAGCCGGGATGTGGAGACGGAAATCAAGGCTGGGAAGGAGATTGGGGAGAAATGGCCAGAGTAAGGGTGGGGAGCAAAGGAGGGGAGAGGGGGTTTCCAGAACTCAGGGAAGAAAGAAAGAGAGAGAGAGAGAGATTGGAGGAAGGCCATTGGAGGATGAACATCAGTCATGAGAGATGAGCTGATCATCACAGTCGGGCCAGACAGATAATGTTTCACTTTCTGGCCCCATAAAATCTTTTACGACAGCCCTCCCCAGATGACTGCTACCTGTTTTTATTTGCCTCTGTATCTGTATTTGTCTGCTTATGTGTTTGTGTACCTGTGTGTGTTTGTGTAGTAGAATGCTTATAGAATACAAAATGTGCATTAATGGGATTGCATACTATCATTTTTGTGTGCATGCATGCTTGCATGTGTGAATGCACACAAACAGGATGATTATCAAGTGTGAAATGTGTGTGAACGGGATTTCATGGTGTCATTGTGTGTGTGTGTGTGTTTGTGTGTGTGTGCTTGTGTTTATATGTGTCTGCGCTGTAGAGCCGTAAAGATGTGCCAGAGAGTTTTGAGTGATAGCCTTGGACTACCTCAGCCAGGAGACCAATAACAGTCAGAGGCTCAAGGAGGCTCCTGCCAAGTGACCGATGATTAGATCCAACTGGAAGAGACCGGAGCTGAATGACCCGTCACTCCTCAGCTTCATTTCCCCTCAGAGCCCCATTCCCAGTTCCCCCCAGTAACAGAACAGCTTTTCTGTTGTGTGGCTGTAGCAGAAACCCGCTGGCTTGTTGTGCGCATGGGTGGAGCAGAGGTGTTAAAATCTGATTGGACCCAGAAGTTCCCCTGTCCCCTAGTCACCATAGTCACTTGACTCTATGCAGATGTCCAAAGCTTGTACACATTGATTATAAAAGTGTTTTCTATGCACACGAAAATTAAGAGCTCTTATTTTCTAAGCTTTTTTGAAGTTCACAGAATGCTTGAACGGGGTTTTTGGTCAAAGCCAAACAGCCAATGGGAAACAGGGAATGACTTACGACCTCTAATTGAGTTGGACATTGCGTATGGGTGTTTGACATATACTTGGCCCCTGTGTGTAGAAGGTCCCTGCATTAGGACCTCAGACTGCGTCCACATTGATTAGGATGCAGTAGCTCAGAGACACAGTGTGCAGGCCATGACTTTTCTCCAAATTGATTCTCTAATAAAATGATGGCCAATAATGTAAAGACATTAGGAGGGGAGCAGTATGGGATCGTTGTGTAGTTTAGTGTGCAGTCTGGCCGCTGCGCAGTCTGCTGTTTGCTGAAAGCAGTTAGGAGACCATTCCAACACATAGACATGTATAAAGCTGCGTATATAAAAAGTAATGCTATGAAAAAGCACGAGGCGGATACTTTGACACTTGACAACGCAGTGGTTTAAATTAAACTGATGACATTGCTCCCCAAACATTTAAATCTGTCAGACCAAACTTTTTCTCCTGCTCTCTTACTCATGCTTTATACTCGAGAATGAGAGAAACACCCCATGCTCTGCCCCCTCCCCCCCCCCCCCCCTTTCTTTTTGGCTGTCAAGGCAGTGCTGCTTGTTTTCATGCCTCCTTGCAGCCTCAGCTCGGGTGTGTATTGACGTTGTCGTATTGATCAGATAGAGCAGCGGGGTGGTCCAGCTCTCAGCCGTCTGTGCATCTCGATGTTTTCTAAGACTCCGGCAAACAGAATGAGAAGAAGTTTTCAGAGCTGTCAGAGCCGCGTTCGGCCGCTCTGCTCGTTTATTTATGGTAAAAAAAATTAGTCTGTGAGCTTGGCTGCTGGTCCGCCGAGCAGAGCCAATTTATGAGCAACACATCTCCCATCTGTGTAATTTATAAACTGACCTCGGCTGTTTGACATATTGATTCTAGCCAGAGTGTGGCCCTCTAAAGCCTCCCTCCCCTCCTGTCGGTGGGCCCCCATCCAGAACCCGCTGTGTTCCGGCTCTGCGGCTCCGCTACGTCCTGTGGTCATCCCGGGGGTTACTGCGGAAGGTCTGCTGGCTATCCCTGGCATCTGGATGGGAAGGCTCCCACAGGACCACGCTCCCACTGATCATTATTGTCTATGAATAGCTGCTGCATTGCAGATGGAGGGAAGAGAAGGGGGAGGACAGGTACAGGAAAGCCGTGTAGCAATGGAAGAGGAGTAGCATGTGGAGAAGTAGTGAAGAAGGGTATGGTGGTGCACAAGAGCCTGAAAAGTGTGTTTGTGTGTGTGTGTGCGTGTGTCTGTGTGTGTGTATGTCGGCAGGGACACAGAAGAAATGTCATTCTCAAGGACACTCAGGTCCCTCGCTGTGGCGATTCAAACCACAGATCTGCTCATCTGCCTATGCAGCCAGGCTTTTCAAATAAAGTGTGATTGTTCAGAGCAATAAGACGAGAGAGGGAGAGATGGAGAGACACTCCGAAATGAAGGTGCAGAGAGGAGGCAGCGAACAGCCAGGGTTGAAATGATGATGATAAAGAGGATGTGTCCATCGCCTCATTAAATTTCAGAGTCTTTGAGGAACAGGTAATGATCGCTGTACCCTCACAAACCTCCATGTTCACTCACTGGGGCACACACACGCACACACACACACACACACACACACACACACACACACACACACACACACACACACACGCGCACACACACACACACACACACACACTTTCTTCTGTACGAGGACATTACATTAACTTCTTATCAATTTACCCTAACCTCGCCTGATCTTCATCATGCCTGCCTCGCCCATAACCATTACCAAACAATATATCTCTTAACCTGAGAGATGGTGGCTGACAATAGTTTTTTCTTGAAATCGACTAAATGACTTATCAAATTAACACTGCCTGCTTGTCTGCCTGCTGAATGATGATGATGATGATGATGATGATCACTCCTCAGAATGCTTGTGGTCTGTAACATTCGGAGGTGGCATTCGTTTGTCTTTGTGGAAAATGTCTGTGGTTTAGTTTGTGCATGAAAAGTCTCAAGTGCTTAAACTTGAGGATACATCTCTCTCTCTCCATTACCACTCTATCTCTCTCTTCTTTGTCTTATCAGCCTCTCTTTCTCTCTGTCTATCCTCTTTCTCACTTAACCCACTCTCTATTTCTTTCTTTCGCTCATTTCCTTTCCATCTTCACCTTATTCTCTGTCTTACTCTCTCCCTATCCTATCCTCTCCCTCTCTCCATACACTTATCTATGTTCCACTCCCTCTTTCTAACCCTCTCTCTCTGTCTTCCCCCTCTGTCTCTCCGTCTCTCCCTTCCTCACCATCACCTCTCCCTCTCTCTCTCTATCTCTCTCTCTCCCTCGCCCTCTCTCCATCATCCCTCCCTCCCTCCCTCCCTCTCTCCATATACTCCGCTATGCTCCGCTCCCTCTCTCCAGTCGCGGTTACCGGCTGTACGGTCCAGCAGCGGTGCGCTAACTCTCCAGTGTGCGGATTTAACGGAGGAGCAACACGAGCCACGAGCCCCGCCATTTCCTCGTGCCGAGCCCTGGGATGTCGAGCAGCGGCTCGGGCTCTTCCTCGCGGAAGGAGTTTGATGTGAAGCAGATCCTCAGGATCCGATGGAGGTGGTTCGGCCACCCCGCGGTCCCTCCGCCTCACTCCCCGCCGCTAGGTGACTACTTCGCCGGAAGGAGAGCGGGCGGCAGCTCCGGAGACGGACCGTCAGTCAGCGGCAGTGGCAACTCGAATCCAGCGGGCGTAAACCCCAGCGCGGGGGCTCATAGCGGTCTTGTGGCCAGTGGCAGCGCAGGTTCGAACCTGTGTAACGGCAGCAACAGAAAGTTTGCTGATCCGGCGGGGAGTCGCGTCGGTCCGGGAGGAGCAGTGGGAGCGACGGGGAGCTCCTGTCCCCGCTCCCTCAGCCAGCCGGAGTGCAGGAGCTCCACCGCCGCGCTGTCGTGGGGCTCCCCGCCGACTCATCGGCGCTCTCGCCCCGTGTCGAGCATGGAACCTCCCGGTGAGGCTCCGGTGCCCCAGCTTGTACTGGAGGCTCATGCCGGGGGAGAGGAGGAGGCGACGGCAGCAGCAGTGGCCGCGGGGGGCACCGAGGAGAACACCGGCCAACCCCCGGAAACAGACTCCAGCTCCTGCAGGTAGGGATGGACTGGGTCGGTGCTGTTAGACTTAGGATCCGGCTCCTTCTTGTAAAACTTCCCCGGTAAAATTTGTACACAGCCATAGCATATATTTATCTCTCTCTCACACGCACACAAACACACACGCACAACATCGTTGTGCAAGTGATGAACTTCTGAGCTGTTAGTTGGTTATATTTTAGTTACAGTCGGAAATCAGTTGAGAATCATTCTACTAACATTGTTTAGTTAACTTAGTTGATCGTTTGTCAAAAAACAAGTAATCAAAGCTTTTCAGACAATTATATGATGCTTCTATCTCTCGACGCTCATGGGTTTATAAACTGAAAATCTTGTGAATCTGATCAAATGAAAACTGAATACCTTATTTGGGGCTTTAGGGAATTATAGCAGACTTATTTCTTATTTCTAATAGTTCATAGACATGAAGAATACTTGAGAAAAGAATGTGCAGCATATTCAATAGGGGAAATATTCAATGGTTGCACCACTAAGAGTAAATAGAAGTGAGTATGTAGGAATAGACTTAACAAGGGGGTGTTCAGACAGCATGCAGTAGGCTCATCACATAGAGATGTGCCTTTGGGGTGGCATGTGGTCCACGGATTTCTCCCCTCAGCCTCAGATTTTCAGAGTCAAATTAACGACATGACTCCAGGGCGGAGCTTAAAAAGTGTAGCTACACACTGCACTTGACATTTATATTATTTCTCCATGCTCGGCACGTTTGTGGGCACATGCATGACGGAGTGTGTGCGTTGCATAGGCGTGGTCATCCAGCTGTAGTGGTGTGAAGGGGTATTTAAGTAACGGTTGCCACGGAGACTGCGTAACAAAGTAATCAGGGCGTCATTACTCCTCTTGAGCGAATCTGCACAGAGTCAACAATTTATGTTTTTATTATGATGTAGCCAATTCATTTGAGAATGTGAAGGAATAAGGAAGAAAAAATCAGTCTGTGAGTGTGAGTGTGTGTGTGTGTGTTTACTATCCCAGCATAATGATGCATCTGAAAGCTTCCTATTCTACTTTGTGTTCCCAAGACACACATCAGAAAATATAAATGATTCATAGGACACGCTCATACACAAACTCACTCACACTTAAAATCCGCTTTCAGTGGGCGAAAATTCAGATGTATCTTTTAAATGGATTAATGTCGGGAGCTCTCTCATCCTACACCCCATTCGTTTCTACTGTGTATGTTTGCGTGTGTGAGAGAGAAACACGCAGGGAGAGAATTATGGTTTTAAAAATATCCGTTGTTATGCAAAGCTTGATGCGTTATAGTGCTTACACAGAAAATGACTTATGCTTAATTGTAACCCAAACGTACATATACACCAGCCTCATTAGCATAGACAAAGAAATTCAGTTTTGAGCCTGAGCTGATTTTGAGTATGTATGGCACATCGGCATGGATAAAGCCATGTCCGTGCACATGCTATGGTTGCCATACCAACACAGAGATTAGTGTCTGCAGTATGTGCAGCTCTGTGCATGTAAGTTTTGTGATTTATTTGTGTATGATGCTATTCGTCCTCACCCCCGGGAGCCTCTGTGCACAGTATGATACTCCGAGAACCCGGGTGGCAGAATCCCAAATGGGATCACAGGGAGGGCTGCCTGCGGAATCCCAGAGTGTCTGAAGGCTCAACATGGCTACTTCTCCTTCTTTCTCTTTTACTTTCTCAACTCACCCTCCTATCCCCTTTAATCCTGTGCTGCCTCCCCCACCCCCCCCCCCTCTCTCTCTCCCTCTCTCTCTCTCTCTCTCTCTCCCACTATATCACTCACTCCCTCTCTCGTCTTCATCTCATCCATTCATTTTCCATGTCTCTTTTTGTTTGGGAAACGAAAGCATTTGCATGTGTGGCACGGAGGGTGTAACGTGTGCTTCCGAGTGTCATGCGTATGATCACATCAGCTTACAGAAGAAAGTTTCATTTGCATTAGCCATTAGTCTACAGGCTAATCAGGCCAGATAGTCAATTACAAGGGAGTGTGTGTTCATGTGCCAGAGAAGCAGGGTGAGAGACACTGAATGACAGTTGTGTGAATGTCCTTGCCTGGTGCAGGGGTTTAAAAAAATCTGGCTGCATGGCGTTGATTCGTCCCAGACTCGCTCTCTCTTTCTCCTGTCTCTCTGGTTTTCTCCCTCTCAGTCAATGTTGAGTGCCTGCCAGGCTGAATTAAGGGGACTGGAAGGCAGCGTGCCCCCCACTTCAAAGCCATCTCCTCTGGCTGTATTTAGCCACCCCATTTGTCTACATGCACGCTCACACACTCAAGTACGCAAGGACAGGAAAGCCGGCCAAAAAGCCTCCTCGGAGGGTAAGAATGGGACAGGGAGGAGAGAGAAGCGAGGCAAAGACGGATGTAGGGATGAGCTGGAATGAAGTGAGTGATGGATGAGATTAGTTCAAGATATGAAAGTGTGGAAGGGAGATAAATATAGAGGATCAGAAGGGAGAAGACACTTGTTGTAGCAGCAGCAGCAGAACAACGCAATTCGTGTGCATGGCACTTACAATCTTTATTCATAGGGCCTGAGATTCAAGTCAATTTAATTTGCAATGCACAAAGTCACAGATTTGCGTCGGAGAGCTTTAAACATGTAATAAATGGTATTAGCAAACAATCAGATCCCTATTTAAACACCCAGCAGACATGAAGCAACACTATGTGGTCCTTTGGAATCATGTTTGTGGCTACATTTTCCTCTAAGCTCTATATTTGGTTTCCACCAACTTCTCGTTCTTAAGCGGTTAAACGCTCCACAAAGGTCATCGGATAGTCCCTGTCTGTGTCGGTCTCCTGTTTGATGCTGATGAGAGTGTTGACAGTAAACTTTCAGACGGAGGGAAAATCTGAAAGATGCCTCCCGGAGCAGCATAGTCTGATGATAATTCTCTCTTGGTTTGTGATCACAAGTTACCCCTTTCACATTAACTGAAGTTATGTGATCCTGAATAGAAATATTCACAATATTGAACATATAAGGATGAAATCAAAAGGACAACCCATTAACTGGAAAATAATAAAATAACAGAGGACGTGCAGTAAATGCCACATACAGAGCAGACAAACATAGACAGTAACAGTAACTGGAGAAGTGGAATAACATCATATTATGTAACCACATTCCAAACATGTATGAAAATAACAAATTACCAAAGATGGAAAAATGCATTTCTCTTCTGCTGCTCGGGGATATCTTCCTTTGAGTATCACTACGTTTCTTATCTCTTTGGGCTGTCGAGTCAGTCCTGCCTCTTCTGCCGTTAAATAAAAAATGGAGGTAACAACTCAGGCTCTCATAAATTAAATGCTGGTTTGGGAGCCATGATGGCTGATGATTCACAGGGTAGGTATACATCAGTGCTTATCTTTGATGAAAACACACACACACACACACACACACCAGCCCTCTCTCTTATACATACACAAATCTCATCGGCTTTGACAGGAAGAATAAGACCTAACAGCCTTGGGCCTCTACACTTTCACCAGCCGATAACGAATGCTGAAGCCCCAAACTCTGCTTCGTTTCTAGTTGTCAGTGTAGTTACTTGGAAACTGGTTGCCATTAGGGAGCAGAGTAAATCACTGCTTATCCTATGGGCTCAGCTCCCACAGCTATTTAATTGGCAGCTTTTCTTTTAAGTGGGTTAAATTTATCTGGCCATTTACTCCTAGTAATTGGACCATTAAGGAGCTTTTGTCTGCTCCTGGCGACACACTGTAACCCTGCTCAAAGTAAAGAAGAGAGCTAATACATGTGAGGGAATGGCACAAAG
Source organism: Pleuronectes platessa (assembly GCF_947347685.1). Lineage (NCBI taxonomy): Eukaryota > Metazoa > Chordata > Actinopteri > Pleuronectiformes > Pleuronectidae > Pleuronectes > Pleuronectes platessa. Next base: position 13,778,582 of record NC_070628.1, on the reverse strand, counting down.
TAGAAGGTGACACATGGAAGACATGGAGCAGCTGGTGTAGCTCTCTCCACACATCTGTCCCTTTGTCTTATACAAAAGAAAATCTGTGTCTTCACATGCACTCTAAGCTTCTGTCTCCTTGTCTTTGTTTTTCTGTGTGTGTGTGTGTGTGTGTGTGTGTGTGTGTGTGTGTGTGTGTGTGTGTGTGTGTGTGTGTGTGTGTGTGTGTGTGTGTGTGTGTGTGTGTGTGTGTGTGTGTGTGTGTGTGTGTGTGTGTGTGTGTGTGTGTGTGTGTGTGTGTGAATGTCGGTCCTTGTCTGCTTGTCACCGCGTGCATACAGGACGTCCAACAGCAGCGCCACACTCTCCTCGTGCATGTCGATGGAGCCGTGTGCATTCCCAGAGGACTGTATGTTCACCGCCATGTCCCACGCCGACCTCACCTTCCGCAAGATGGAGGGCTACCTGAGGAGCCGTCAGCTGTGTGATGTCATACTGGTGGCCGGAGAGAGGCGGATACCCGCACACAGGTAGGAGCAAAGAGAAGTGACACGTTACATATTTTGGCTACTTCCTCTTCTCTGCCGGTTTCATAAAACCTTCTGCGTGGTGTTAACAAACATGTGCACTCATGTGCATGTGGTACCACAAATACCTCAACGTCTGTACACAAACACACACACACACACCGATCACACAGGATACTGTTTGGAAATGTAGCATAACCACATTCATGCTTATGAAAGTCCCCTTTTTATCTCTGTAGACTCTGTCTCACATTTAAAAATGAGCCTCTGAATCATGTATCAAATATAAACACACACACACAGACACACACACACACACACACACACACACACACACACACACACACACACACACACACACACACACACACACACACACACACACACACACACACACAAACGTGCCTGTCATCCACCTCATAGGCCTCTCACTACCCTGTTCTGTGGCTGTCGCTCTCTGGGCATGTGGCCACTGGTGCAGCAGCACGGTCCATCTGCACGAGGATGAGACAGAGGAGCGGCCCTCCACTAGCAGAAAGACTCCTTTTCTCTCACCGCCTTCCTCTTCTGCCTCGTTTGATTTGGTCCTCCAGGCACAGATGGTGACAAACAAAAGACCCTGCTGTAGAAGAATCTTAATGGTGTATGTAAAAGAGAGTGGTTGGTGTCTGAAGCTGTGTGTGAGTGTGTGCGTGCCAGCAAGAGGGTGGCAGTGTGAAGACATCTTTGGTTGAAAGTGTTTGTTTTGTTTGCAATTGATTTAGTGTATGTGTAGGATAAAGGAGCTTTTCTGGGAACAAAACATACACCCCCTTACTCTCCCTCCCTCCATCTTACATGCACACAAACAAATGTAGCGTACGTGCTGAACACTGGGGCTGTGTATAGCTCCTTGTTTCTTGTGGAGTTTGTTGCAAACAGCAAAACTCAGGCTCAATATGTGCGTTCAAAATATATAGCACAGTTTTTTGTCTCTGGGGCTGTACCCTACAACACATAACCTTAAAGTAAAAAATGTTATACCCCCATGTGGACAATGCTACCTTTGATGATTATAGCTAATATTGCTGAAGAAAGTCGTGTGTACCATTGTTATGAATCAATATATGCTTCCACTGCATTAGAGACATTCCCACAGGATGCCTTAGACGCTTTAACATTAGTGTACCAATCAGTTAGTCTCCACCCTTTCTCTCGAGGCAGAAGATCTTTACTTTGTACTACTCGTCCAAGTAAGTTTTCGAGTGCATTGGGCATCATGTGGTGACCCACCAAACCAAAATGGGCTCATTACTCCCCACTGAGGGCTGGAGAGTTGAACAAACACGGAACTGCAGTTGTACCGGATGTTTTGTTTGTCTGTGACTTTGACCTGCTGCTGGTGGAGGGGATTACCAAACCCATTAGATTCACGCTCTGGTAGTCCACCCACTACATGTTGAGATGTTTCAGTCTGTACCAAAGAGGTGTACTGACCGCTGACAGATCGACTGATTGCAATGTTGCAGCCTCTCAATAAGCATCACTAAAACTGTGCAGCTCCTGTAGCTGTGTTTTTGAGTAAGTGTGGAGAAAAGTCTAAATTATGAAGTGAGTCTTTCCTACCACCCTCCACTTGTTTTTCATCTATCGGTTTTTCCACTTCTGTATCTCTACCAGGCAGCACATCCACAATCAAACAGATACAGTGTTCAGTTTCCCCTTCTTTCCTGAGACTAACTCATCTGTTTCCTGTTGTCATCACTCCGGCATTTTGTCTTCTCTGTGCTATCTTACTCTCCACTACAGTGTGACACACCGCCTGCCATGTCTCTGTCTTCACCACGCTGCATTTGTGTTGTGTGTAAAATAAATAGCCCACTACTGCATGCTCTTTGACTCGCTCACAGCTACACGTCTTTGACATCTCTGTCTCTAAAACACACACATGCACATACATACGCACTGCTCATCTGCGCTTTAGGCTATCTGTCAAGGTCCTAGTGTCACACTCAGTAATGAGATTATACACAACCACATAGCTCATACATATTCAGTGTGTGCGCACAATACACACACACACACAAGTCTGCTGACCATGAAGTCAACAAAGGACATGCAAACAGTGAAAACAGAAAATCAGTACGATTTAAGATAAATCAATATGGAAAATATAAAAAGAACGAATATGGGCATCAAACAGAGCTTTAATGAGAGATTTATTGTGATCAATATATGTCCTATAATCTGTATTTAACTCACGACTTGAAAAATAGTGAATCCTGTGGAGGATTAAAGAGACATCCCTCACTCACCACCTCATTTACGAAGACATTTCCAAGAGCAAGGAAGGAAAAATGCTAAATGTGAATTATTTAACAGTTACTCTCTGGTACTTTTTAACTACCTAGATATATACATGTGTGTGTGTGTGTGTGTGTGTGTGTGTGTGTGTGTGTGTGTGTGTGCGTGTGCGTGTGATGAACTTCATGGTGACATGAAAGGGTAATGGAATGTTGTGAGGGGAAAATTAAGTAAATGCCTTCTTCCAAGTGACCTTATAGATAATACTTCTCTGTCCTTCATCCGGCTTTCTCTTCATTTCGCCATCTATCTTTTTCTCACAACTCTTTATTTTTCATTGACCTTACATCAAACATGTTCCTCTCTTTCTTTTCCGTTTCTCCTCCACAAGCTCAGCTGCTGCGACCGACACATGTAAATTGAATAATCTCCCATCTGACCGTAGGGATTGGCATTTCAGTTTTTTGGTACATGCCTGCCAGGACTTGATTTGGCTGTGGTTGTGTCTTTAAAAAAAATAAAAAATAAAATAAAATATTTCGTTGAATTACGTGGAGAAATTAAGACTTTAATATCTCAACATAACAAGCCATGTGTAACTAAAGGCAGGGAGAGGTACAGATTAGTTAAAGCCCTTGAACAGGGGACAGTCAGGGTAAAAACATCTCTAGAGAGTTAGAGGATGTAATAACGAGACGGAGACTTGACACACAGCATAAGTGAAATTACAGTAGTGACCTTTGAGCAGCTTTGCCTTTTGTTATTAGTGTTTCTTTTCATTCTTCTTTCTTTGGAAAATATGGCATGGAATATCCGGATGTTAAGATGCCAACATCTAAATTCCTATAATTTAGAATCCCTCTAATAGCAAATGGACTATTTATATAACGCTTTTCAAGTCTTACTAACAACTCAAAGCGCTTTACAGTACAAGTCACATTCACGCACGCTTTCATACATTTTATATGCAGCGCTTTTTCAATCACACATTCATCCATTCATATTTAGTGTATAAGTGTCTAAGTAAACTTTGTCATGTGAACTTGAGGAACAACGGATCGAGCAACCAAGGAAAATTGCAGTTAAACGTCTGAAGCTCTAACTCTTAGTGCGATTCTCAGTGTGTACAAACATCTGGAGAGGCCTTAGGCACATGCAACGCTTTTGTTTGCACAGATTTGTTCTCCCTCATACCTCTACATCTCTTCGGAGAGGAATATGGAGGAGTATGGATAGAGGGTCCAAATATTAAGGATTCTAACAAGAGCCAGAAGTCAAATATTACTTGCAGTAATGAGCCATTTAATTCCTGTCTGCTGTACAGTACATGTAGGATTTTATAATTACAGTCTATTTACTCTATACTGTTGTTGGCCCTCCTATAACTATATGGAGAAGTGTGGAAGGTCCTAATGTTACAAGATGTGCACCTCTCTCCCTGCAATGTTTTGCATTGACCTTCAGTCGCCTTTATGTTAATGTGACAGAATTAATTCCAACTTGTGCTTTGCTGAAAGTTTTACAGAGATATGGCTAGGTTAAAAATAAGGGACGAAAATGCTTATTCAGACGAGAGACTGATGTATTAAGTTGTCGTCACAGTAATGTAAAGGGGCTTAAGTCTAAATCTGTCAGAGGCAACGATAGAGAATCCCTGTAAAACATGAAAGTCTTTGCTTGTTCTTGTGTGAGTCAGTGGAGACACCTTCCGTTTAGTATTCTGAAAACCTCACACATATGTGACGAGACATTATCTGTCACGGTTAATGCACACCTCATTATAGTTTTGTTATTGTTTGCCTGCTGGTGGCTGGCTGCAGTAGAGGTCATACACCTCCGCCTCCTCCATGTTAGTGGATGGGATTTGGGTCAAACTGAAAAGCTCAAACGCTACAGTTTTTCCTCAAAGATGGTTTCTGAAATTTTAGGTTTTTATCACACTGATGTAAGTTCATGTGGTTTTAATCCACCCTGAAAAAAAGGGTTAGGGTTAGGGTTAGGGTTGTTTTCAATTACTTATCTGATACTATAAATTTAAAGCTGGCTGAAGCGTCATGATTGACAGCTGAGACTGACTCATGATTGGTCGAATTTGTGTATTGGCGGGGCCTTGACACCATAGCTCCATCCCCAGATTGCTTCTGTGCAGACTCTGACTCCAAATAGCGTCTTCAGCCAAAGATGGCAGCGTTTGAATCTGAGATTTTTGGCTTCCATTTCTGGATAGTGGGAGGAAGTGGGGATGTGTCCTCTGTCTTTATATACAGTCTATGATCCTACCTCTTACATCTGCTCTATTAAATCTGCACCCCAGCCATGTGTGTAGTTCTGATTTCCCTCTCTTGCACATGTTTGGTCATAGTAGAAAACACATGCTTCTTGTGACCTTCAGTCATGTATCAGTAGACTGTGTAACCAACTGTCAGTTACTCTGACCACATCTGAACAATACAAACAGCCACATTGGAACTGGGAGAAAAAGGCCGTTGTAAAGAGGTGTAGAAGTATTTTCAGGACGTGCCCTCGGCACTCAGTCATTCACATTGAAGGAGGTGCAGCTGGTTTCTGAAGCTTTGAAACCAACAGACAAACGGGCTGATGCAGGATGTGTGTTGTCTGGTTGTGTCTTCATGTCCGGGCTGCTCTGTCCTTCTTCCCACACTTGTCTTGCCAGCAAGGTCAGAGTCCTCTGTTCCTCCATTACAGCTGTCCATCCTGACTAACGCCTGACACTCTCTCCTCCCACAGACTCATCCTCTCATCTGTATCCGACTACTTTGCGGCCATGTTCACCAGTGATTTGCTGGAGGCCAAGCAGGAAGAGGTGAAAATGGAGGGAGTAGACCCTGATGCGTTGTGGGTCTTAGTGCAGTATGCATACACAGGTACGCACACATGTACTGCAGTATTACCAGCGCCAAGGAGGTTTTGTTTTCATCCACATTTGTTTGTTATTTAGCAGAATTACTAAAAAAAGACAGATTTCCCTGAAATTTTGTTGAGGAAGAATCTATACGATTTTCGAGCAGATTTGTATAAATCTGCGGATCTAGCAATTTTTTCATTAAGGTATGGTGTTAGACTCTGGCAGAGGTATGTACTGTCCGAGCATCCCTATAGTTAGTAAATAAGTAAAAGTACTATTGTTGAACTATGCCACTATTGATTAAGCTGGATCCAGAATACTCTTTTTCATTGTCTTTAAACTGCCAAGATAGGACAGCATCTCTGGGTGCCTTTCTGTTCTTTATCTGTCTACTTCATCCCTTCCCTCTGTCTGTTGCTCAGGGCGTCTCGAGTTGAGGGAGGACACCATCGAATCTCTGCTGTCAGCCTCTTGCCTGCTGCAGTTGTCCGCTGTCGTTCAGGCCTGCTGCTCCTTCCTCATGAAGCAGCTCCACCCCTCCAACTGTCTGGGCATTCGCTCCTACGCTGACGCTCAGGGCTGTTGCGACCTGCAGAGGGCTGCTCACGCCTACACTATGGTATGTACCCGGCTGCTTTACATCTCTACCTCCTGCGCCTATAGAGTCGCCACATGCATGAAACATGATAAAATAATGATGTAGATTCAGGGAGACAGCCGATGTTATTTAATGTATTTGAAACCTGGTTCAGGTTCTCTGTCCCCTTTTCCTTTCACCACTATCCTTCTCCACCTCTGTTAAGTATCCCTCTCTGAGATGTTTTTGGTCATCTTCCAGCCTTGATGTTATTTTGAGAAACAAATTGGTTCATCTTTCACAAAGCGCCACACACCATTACCGCCACAATGGCTGTTTTCAGCAGCGGGTTGCTATGGTGACAGTGAAATAGCTCCTTCATCGACTTGATTATTCTTTTTCTTGCTCTCTCTCCTATCTTTTTACGTGCCGTTCTCCTCAACCAGCCTCCCTCTGTGCGTGTGTCTCCGTCAATGTCACTGTTCCTCCCTTTCTTTCTCTCTAAGTGGATTATTCTTAAACTTTAATATGCGGTAATTATGTCGTAAAGGTGGCTTTATCTGGGTTTGACTGTGGCAGTAATGAATTTCCACACATATATTTCCACACTCAGGAAAAACTCAAAGGATTGTTACGGAGCTACACAATAGCGTGACTTGGTAGAGAGCAGTGCAGCCTATTTAAGTGGGAACCAGGTCACATTTACATTTTCTTTCTCTCCTTTTATAGTTCCCACAAGTAATACTTCCCTAAACATAAAAAAAAGCCGAAATAAGAAAAAATAACTATGACCAACTTATTAGTCACAGTATAACACTAACAACCATTATTTCAATTATGATTGCCTTGCTTAGTGTCACTGTCCACACAATTACACACAATCTAAATTATATATAAAAAGATTCCTGGATCTGCCCACTGATCTGCATCTGCACCCAAATTCAGTGGGTTTGTTTTCCTGACCCACACAACAACCTTCCAAGTTTTGTGGAAGTCTATCCACACATTTTTGCACAATCATGTTAACTAACGCACAATAAGACAAACAAACACACATAAAAACAACCTCCTCGGTCGAAGTAGTAATGACAATGATGGTAGGTTGCAGCCCCACTCTCTCACCCTTTTTGCTCCAGCTTTCCTCATTCATCTTTCTCTGACCTTTCTCAAGCCCTCATTTCCTTTCATGTCACCACCTCCTCCCAACCCTTGATCTCCGTCTCCAGGCCAAACCTCCGGATTTATTTCCCCCCTTCTCAATTCTCCTCTCTCTTCTGCAATAAATTATTCATCGATTGTTACTCTTTAGAAACTAATTTGTCTTTTCCTCTCTACTCTTGCATTGATTTCGTCCGTTGTTTGACTATCTCTCCGCCCTATAGGATCACTTTTTAGAGGTGGTGGGAGGCCAGGAGTTCCTGCTGCTCCCAATGGACGAGATGGAGAGGCTGCTCACTTCTGATGACATCAACGTGCCTGATGAGGAGACTGTTGTAACCTCTTTGCTAACGTGGGTCGGTCATGACTGCACCACTCGGCAACCTCACCTACCCATGCTGCTTGCTCACATCCGCCTGCCGCTGCTGCAGCCACAGGTGAGAGCTGCCAAGAGCTACAACGTGCTATTTTTATTTAATAATTATCTAATAATCAGATTACAATTTTTCTGGTGCCTCACTGTGTCAATCTCACAGAGAATAGGACAATAATTCTAAACACTTGATTTTAGATTGATGTTGGCAGTGTTTATGTAGATGGGTCAGATCGGTACCACTTTCACACGTGGTGAATTTATTTTCTCTGTGGCAGCAGAATGTGTTACGCCAGACTTCAGAAACTCCAGTTTAATCTGGACTAACCAAAACACTTTAAAGGCTGAATAACTCTGAAAGAGTCATTATTTACAGGCATGCACATACTGGTCTTATATCAGGACCAATCCATTTTTTTCTCTCTCCAGATCATGAGAGAACCCTCAGCATAATTTTTCACTTGATTCACTTTTCAAAGATACTGAGCCTTATAATGATGGTGAAACTCTGACTACTGTTGAGTGTTGTCATAGTTATTCATGTCTTCTCATCTGTCAAAGCAGGAGGAGAGAGTTTGTGTTAGATTTCCTAGTAATGATCGGTTCCTTGTTTTCCACGGTCAAATTTTCTTCTTTTCCTCTTTCTGGCTCCAATCCGTCTCTCACTCTCTTTCATGAACCTCTTTAGGAAATTGCAGGGACTATAGTCATTACGCTAACTGTAGATCACAACCATTATTCCGTCAGTTGTGTGCTTGTGTTTGTTTTGTGTGTGTGTGTGTATCTGAGTGTGTGCACACATGTACTTCTACACTTCTCTCTCCTCTAACCACCAAGTGTAGCAGTGTCTCTTGCTGGTAATGTGATGCAGAGAAGTTTATATGCTAGGCAGAACCTCAGTTACTGCCTAAGGCATTGGAAACAGACAGACGCACACACACAGACATACACACACACTCACACACGCTTTTGAACCTTAATTAAGTGTGATATCCCTCTTAACTGCAGCTAAATTATCTGTTCTCTTCATCTCCCTCATGAGTCATTTCCCTCCCTATATATAAAGAAAGTGCCGAGATAAAACTCCCCTTGTGGCCTTCCTCTCCTCTCTACATCCTCTCAGCCTGCATCTATACATCTCCCTGTTTGTGCACTTGTGTGGTACACAGCGCGAACACTTCATATATACGGCTTTGCCCCAGTCAGCTGAAATCGCAAAGTAGCTGCAACATGTAACCAGGGAGAAGATGGATGGCAGAGAAGTACAGCTGGGCGGGTAGTGACAGAGGAGAGGGAGCAAAAATAAGAGACACAGAGCTGAGGATTGGTTCAGCCTTTAACAATGTATCACCACCAGCACCAAGCTTAACGGACAAATTAATCAACATCCAGCGACCTCAGGAGCTGTGAAATGACGTCTAAACCTCACACAGACAACCAATCAATTTTCATCAACCAATTAGTCAGTTCTCTATCTAGGCCACCATGCGATTTACTCATCAAGTGGATGTCAATTCATCAGATTAATACCTTTTAATCCCGGCTCCCTATTACCACTGTCTCACACACACAATCTGCTCAGCATCTGTGGCCGTAAATCAATGTGAACCAAACAGATATAGTGTATACACAGTGCAGAAAGGACAGAGTTAGTTACAACATATCTTCTGATCACATCCAATGTGTTTGTAGTTAGTCACAATGACCAAACTGAGTGAAAAGCTGAGCATCATGTGTGGATGGGCGGTGGCTTAACACAATAATCGCTTCCATATGGGGATAACGGCCCATGTTCAGGCAGTTTCTTCAGATTGATTAAAGAATGAAACAGGAACGCTGAAGAGGAAATGTGTGCTTCCCCTTTCACATTTCTCACGCTGTGTGTAAAAGCAAGAGGAGGCGGTTTTCTGACAAGCATGAAGAAGAATCTAAGTGTGTGTGGGTTTCTTCATCAACCTCATGACACGCACACACAGAAAGCAGAAGTAAGATTCTAAGTTTTTCTATACACTGATGAAAAAAACGATTAAAACCTAAATGCAAATTCTGTTTCCAGGAAAAAAAATTGAACTTAGATTTTTCTTTTCTTCATATATGCTTGAACAAGACAAAACGCGATGCTAGGATGCTAATGCTCAGTGATATGAGTGGGTGAGATGCTTACATGCCAACATTTACACTAAACACAGCTATTTAGAACAAGTTTTTTTTCAGAAACCAAAGTATTGGACACAATTAAAAACTGACAGTGATGCTAGACGATTCAGGATTCAGGGTTCAGGGATCCCTAGGACTGTTAAGATTTATTCTCTGAGTACCATGAATGTCTTTGCCAAATTTAATAGCAATCCAATCCTATAATAAAACCCTGAATGTCACACTCATGGTGGAAGTGATGTGATCACAGTCATTAGGATTCATCCTCTGGGGATTGTGACTGTCAATCCATCCAGTTGATTATCAAAATACAAGCAGATTGATTTTCAGAGGATTGTCTATCAATCCATCTAATGTATTGACTTCTTATCCTTTGAGGGTCGATGGGCTGGAACCCATCCCAGTTATCATTGGGCGAGAGACGGGGTACACCCTGTATTGCAGAGCCAACATACAGAGACAAACATTCACACAGACGCACAACTTTTAGATGAGCATAAACTGCATTCCTTTGGACTGTGGGAGGAAACCAGAGTGCCCAGACAAAAGCCACACAGACACAGGGTGAACACACAAACTCAACAGAGAACGAACCCAGAGCCCAGAAGGCTTCCTGCCTCAGATGTGACAGTGGTAACCACCGCTGCACCGTGCTGCCCAACTTCTTGTTTAAATGACTGATATTGTGAGCTCTACTGTTGTGGTGCTTGTGTGTAGTGGATAATGTAAAGCCTGGCTTTGCATTAAAAGTTGAGACAAAGGGCAAGTGATAGATGTTAAATAAAAATGAGAGAGGGGGATGGCCAGGTTATGATTTTATGTGTAAGGAAGTGAGTGTGTGTTATAACTGGACGAAGAACCCATCTCTTCTGCGAAGTGTGAAATGAAACTGAGAGAGCAGCACAATTTTGTGGAAAAGAGGAAACACTGCAGGAGTCGCCCTCCATATTTATCTTTCACAGCTTGATGGGTCAATAACACAGAAGAGGACAAACGCCTCTCTACCGTGGTCCTTGTTTATCTCACATATACACAAATGAATGCCGCAATAGGGTTCACCCTAATTTGTGCCTCTGTGATTATACATGGAATTGGAGTGTGGGTTCACCCTGGCGTGTAAGCTGCTTATCCATTTAACATGCTTGCTTTACTCTCTCCACGTCTGGCTGGGAAAAGTGATTTTCCCTTTTTTTCGTGGTTTTGGGAATTATGGGACACAGCACAGAGGAAAACTGAGAGTGTAAAAATAACCTAGCAGCCATTTGTGCACATTCTGGAAAGTTCAAATAATTTTGATTGTAAGAAATCAGGCTTGTCTAGAACCTCTGCTGCTTTCGATCTAATGACTCACGCACACGTATGCAAACAAACACACACCTATCTAAATGTAAATGTTACATTTCTAGTCTTCCTGCCTTCTGGGAAAACTTGCTTCTCGCTGCGCTGCCTCTCTCACAGCCACTGATTTCCTGTGGAAGGATTGAAACCCCTCCTGCTACAGCCCCTGGCTCTCTCTCTCTGTGTGTGTGTGTGTGTGTGTGTGTGTGTGTGTGTGTGTGTGTGTGTGTGTGTGTGTGTGTGTGTGTGTGTGTGTGTGTGTGTGTGTGTGTGTGTGTGTGTGTGTGTGTGTGTGTGTGTGTGTGTGTGTGTGTGTGTGTGTGTGTGTGTGTGTGTGTGTGTGTGTGAGCCTTGCATGCCAGTGAGTGTGTTCATAGATGAGTTTAGAGGGTATGGACTAAAAACTGATGAGATGTTCAGGACAGATTAGTCCTCTAGTGTGTCAGATGATCAGTGTGTACATGCTCTTTGTCTATGTGTGTGTGTGGGCCTGTGTGTGCACACTAATGGCTGCTGGTCTGATTTAATCTCTGAATCAATGAGAGAACAGCTCTCTGTCGACCATCAGACCTCCACAATCCACAATCAGTGACAACATCGTAACCCACACTGGCCCTCACCCACAGTACACACATGTTCCCCCGCATTTGTTTCAGCTGCTCGTTGACAGAAGGTGTCACGTGTCCCTGTGTGTTCATGTGGGAGTTTTTTTGTTTGTGTTCAGTTCTTGGCAGACCTTGAGTCCAACCCTCTGCTGCGGGACAGTGTGGAGTGCCAGCGGCTGCTGATGGAGGGGATGAAGTATCACCTCTTGCCGCAGCACCGGCCCCTGCTTCAGAGTCCTCGGACCCGACCTCGCAAGGCCACCGTAGGAGCCATGTTCGCTGTGGGTGGCATGGACGCCACAAAAGGTAGAACAGTCACAGGCACAAATCTACACACTACTAGACAGTACACTACATATTCAGTTTATAAGGTGCAACCAGTGCAATACCGAGGAGGTGATAGCAGTGACATCCCGAGGAAACATGGGCTTTGTCTGTCTCAGCTATCCATTTAGACTTTTCAACCAAAGTTGCCTGAAATACGAGCAGAAGAGCATATCTGACAGTTTGACAAGAACTGCATAAAATAACAAAATAGTCTTTGAAAAAATGTTATTTGATGTGTACTTTGTATTTTTCAATTTAGTCCATGTCCCATTCACTAACATAGATGAGGCAGGGGTTATGGCCTATACCTCAGCTGGCTTCACTTATGGGGAGCTGTCATCCATCTTCATATACCGTTTGTGGGTAGAACTGGCTAAATCTAATAGTATAAATCCAATAGCTCTGCAGTAAATCCTCCCTTCACGAAGGTTTTGATGTTCTGATTAGATTCAAGATTAAAACAGGGCCTCGCACTGCAGCCTCCAGAATTACCACACAGTTAAATCAACAGCTGTAAATTCGAGAGCAGAATAATAATTTTCTGTGTTTGCGTGTTTTCCAGGTGCTACAAGCATTGAGCAGTACTGTCTGCGTCAGGACAGCTGGAGGCAGGTGGCCACCATGAGTGGACGGCGTCTCCAGTTTGGTGTCTCTGTTCTTGACGGCCGTCTCTACGTGGTGGGCGGCCGAGATGGACTTAAGACCCTTAACACTGTGGAGTGTTACAACCCACACAGCAAGACGTGGAGCGTCATGCCTCCCATGTCCACACACAGGCATGGCTTAGGTGAGCAGCCTTTTTGGAACACAAATGTGATTTACATACGAACGATAGCGTGTCCACCCTTGTATCATGTTTCCATCCCTGCTGATGGGGCTGGAGCAAATATATTCATGTGACTTGACGTAGGACGGAACTCCAGCTGGTATCCTTCAAATGGGAGACAGGAGACAGATGTTAGGGGCTGAAAAATATGGTTAAAAAAGACTCCCACTCGTATGAATGGTTGGCTGATATACCCCTTACCCGTTGCTATGAATCACAGCTGTTTGTAGGATTCAGACATGCTGCAGTTTGTCCAGTAGGAGACAGAGAGATGGAGTTGAAGTTCAGAACATTATGGTCAACCTTCTTCATCATATACAAACGTGTGGTTTGGTTTTTTTGAAAGCACAAAATGAACCTGAATGGATGAATAAATGTCTCTGATACTTGGCAGATCCAGTCTCTATTTCTCGTGTTTATCTATCAGGAGGCAAAGGTACGTCATTGGTCAGGAGCAGGAGGTGTGTGGGGTGTGCAAAATGTCATTGGATTAACCCTGGTAGTTCACTAACAACAGAAAACTGCTCAATGTAAATATTGAAAAGGAATGAGAAATATCAGTCCATTTCAAACAGGGGGGTGTTGTTAGGTTTTCTAATTGGTTTTCTCCCAAGCCACTTTAATCTTGAGTGTGGATCCTGGCTCTTAATCAGCTTTTTGTAAGAGGATTGATTAAAGTTTTTCAAATTCTAATCCTGGCATCATACAATGCACTTCCAATTTGAGAGAAAATACACCGATAATTGAGTTTTAGAGGTCAGAGGTCAGTTCAAGCCCCAGAACTCCTCTATAGCAGATTGATTCAGTGTCATGCTCAAGGACACTTCAGCAGAGTGGATTTAACCTGTGTACATGAAGGACAGTCTCCCTACTCATTGTGCAAAACTACTATTCCGATTACAATATTCTTTTAGGCATGCTGTGCTGGTGTGGGCGTGCGTGTGTGTGTGTGTGAAGGGAGGCAGGCATCAAACACACATCTGGCAGCACAGATGTTTGCGCTGATAAATCCTTTGAGTATGGAGGTGTCAACATGCTGCTAACTCCGTACACTTATTGCCCCGGGTATGGCCGCATGTCCGAGCCGATATTGTTTTGGTAAGCTGCCATGAGTTAATCCTGCTCACGTGGTTGTGCACTGCAGGTGTAGCCGTCCTGGAAGGCCCCATGTACGCAGTAGGAGGACATGACGGCTGGAGCTACCTCAGCACAGTGGAAAGGTGACGGGTTATTTCACACAGCTGAAGAAACACTGTTTTTAGAAAGAGATGTTGCTGCAGAATGGTGCAGCTGCACATATATAATGTCATAGCTGCACTTATCACTGCGTTTCACCACTTATTGTGAATCTGTAGTAACCGTGATCAATAATACACATTTAACTATTGAATAATCTGTCAATGGTTTTCTAAATTATTCAATCGGTTTATATAATGCCATAAAATTGTGTAAATTTTTGACCTAGTCCAACTTAACATCTTACAATTAAATTTTTTTCCAACCAACAGACCCAATTTACATAAAAAGGTTGTAATATTCAAGATTGAGAAGCTGGAATAAGACGCATTTCACATAACAATCAATTTACCCTGAAGAATAAATCAATTATCCGTCAATTTACTAATTGATGAAACAGATGTGTTGAAGTACTACTCCATAACATTTAAGACTGGTTACTCTCTTTGTACCAGGTGGGATCCCCAGGCTCGACAGTGGAGCTTTGTTGCAAGTATGGCTACACCCAGAAGCACTGTGGGAGTAGCTGTACTCAATGGCAAGTAAGTGAGAACACAAATCCTTTAAATCGACACAACATCAAAGTTAAAGATTAACTACTGGTGCACGGCCTGCAGCAGATGTGACAGTGGTAATGTTTTTCAGCACCTCTTGCTCCTGTTCATGCTGAATCCATTTGTCATGAGACTCTCTGGACAAATTAATCTGCTAAATGAATGTAATGTAATGTTATGACTGATTTTAGGTTCTTTATATTTTTTCTCTGTCAGAAAATGTCATTTATTTTTGGTTTAAAAACAGCAAAACATGTTACAAATCTGAGGTTAATCAATAATGTGTTTTACGTCCTCCTGCATGAGCAATATAACCATGTACATTGAACTTTTGCTGTATTGCTTTTGATGAAATTATATTGGAATAATTATTGATATTGTTTTAACGCCCAGCCCTGTTAGAGTCGTAGTATAGGTCAAAGCTGTAGATTCACCTTTGTGGTCATTTTGAAGGCTGCAGTTTCTGATGCTTTTTAATTGTGTTGTGTTAAACAGGCATTTGTTTACATTGTTATTTTCATCTTATTTGTAATAAGCTTTGTAAGTTATGCTAAATAACAGAGATACCTCTCAGTATACTGCAGTGCAGTTTAACAGCAGTGCCACAAACTGCATCCTCCAAAGTTATCATTCAGACAAGTCAACACGTCAATAAAAAAGCTGAACTTTATAACCTCCACGTAGGGAGGATTTATTGCAGGATTGTTGTACTGGATCACTTTTAACTAGGTGTTTCTAATAAATTGCCAACGGAGAGTTTTAATAGTCTGGGTTGATAAGTTCGGGGCTTGAATCTCCTCATTTGCCCCAGAATTCTCCAGCAGCAGACAGGAGCTTATTAAAATTGCAGCATTGCACCGTTGTTCTTCTTATTTTCGTGCCTCGGGGAGACACTAGAGAGAAAGGCTTTGTAGATGCTAATTAATATGGAAACAACTGGATTGGGTTATCCGTGCCCAGCAGTCGTGTATGCGCGTGGCATTTATGTGTTGTGTATTCTCTGGGCTTGCCTGATGGAGCTCATTACTTGCTTGACTGGCTCTGATGCCTTGCTTTCTTCACCCCCCCGAAACTCCATATCCATGGATGCACGTACACACACACACATAAAGACACGCACACACACACATACAAAGTGTGAGTGACTGCTTGGGGTTGTGAGGCCCCATGAGTGTTGGCATGAATACACAAACACACACATGTACCATCTGTTTAAGTGTCACTTAATTGAAAAGGGACTTCCTGAGTCCAGAAATGTGTGTCGTGTTTTGTGAGGCCGGCGTTTTCTTGTGTCTGTGTGTGTGTGTGTCCACTGAGGTAGCACCATCTTCCTGTCTTCCTCAGGTTGTATGCGGTAGGAGGTCGGGATGGCTCATCGTGCCTGCGCTCAGTGGAGTGTTTCGACCCCCACACCAACAGGTCAGAGACGAGGGACTTCATCTGACCAGAATGAATTGATGTCTCCTGCTTTATCTCTCGCTTTAGTTACCGACAGATCGGAGGAGACAGCTCCTGAGAGGGATGCCAGAGCAGTCCCCATTCAAACAACATCAGCAGTATAGTTATAGTTTCCACTGGAGTGGCCGAGAGGTTGTTCTTATTAGTCCCTGGCCAATAATCCCCTTTCAAAAGAAAACAAAGCAAATTTTTGAAGAGTTTAAGTTGGCAAATTTGTATTTTTTCTTCAGTTTATGTGATAGTCTCCCTTTTGTTTTTCTTCCACAGGTGGAACAGTTGTGCTCCTATGGCTAAAAGACGTGGAGGCGTGGGTGTGGCCACATGGCATGGCTTCCTGTATGCCATCGGAGGTCACGATGCTCCGGCCTCTTCCCTGGCGTCTCGGTTAAGCGACTGTGTGGAGAGGTGAGTCCACTGGTTACTGTTTCCTGCTGTTGTCAGCCAAGAAGAAGAAGAAGAAATTGAATGTGTTTGATGTAATAATTAAGTTTATTGTGCAAACCCATGTAAATGAGTGTGTGTATGACGCGTGTGTGTGTGTCAGGTACGACCCTCAGACAGACGTGTGGACGGCAGTCGCCCCGATGAGCATCAGCAGAGATGCAGTTGGTGTTTGTCTCCTTGGCGACCGGCTCTATGCTGTGGGCGGTTATGATGGACAGGTGTACCTCAATACTGTAGAAGCCTACGACCCCCAGACAAATGAGTGGACACAGGTATACACACATGAACGCAATGGTAAAACACGCACATGCACACACACCAATCATGTATCTAGAGTAGTACTCACATAGATAGCAGATTAATATATGTATGAACTCATATATACACTATATAAAGACACATTGACTATAGTTTGTAAAAACAAGTAATGAACCATGACGTACAACAATACAAATGTTACATAAACACACAGTTACAGCTTCCCTCCCACTTAACTTGTCATTTTGTAAATGTCTGCTTTCCTCATGCTAATGTTGTCCTAGTCCCTCCAGCAGCAGGAGATAGAGACGACTGTTTCAAACCTGAACGATCTCATTCAGCTACAGTCCATCACACTTCGGTTTATCTCCTGTGTAGCCTCAGAGGATTTCCAACCCCAGTCACTGGAAATCTCCCATTTTAGAAAATCACACCATGCTGAGAACAAGAGAGGGAGCATATGTAGGCAGATACAGAAAACTGAGAATGGTCCGACATGCAAACAGGTCAAACCATTAAATGTGGCCTATGATCATTGTCAGACACTAAAACCAACTTGTGTTGTCCTGTCATCGCATCACTTAACGTTATGTGACTGGCAGTTTGGACTGTAGAAGCAGTAGCCCACAAAAACAAAGAAAAACACTAAACAAACAACAATTCACTAAGAACAAAACATATTTTCTTACTCCCCGAATCACATTTAGCTTGAAGTTAGTGGAGGGAATACACAGGGTTGTTGATTTAATTATAGTGCATAAAATTAAACCTTACAGACCAATGGTTCCCAATCCCCAAAATACATCTGAGGTGATTAACAGAATAGCAAAGCAGGGATAACAGTATTGTTTTTTCCAAACTGAGGCAAGACAAACCCTATTTAATTATTGGGCACATTTCTCGATGTAATAAAACGATAAAAGACAAACCTTACAATGCCAGATGGATACTTAAATTTTGGGGAGGTTTGTTTGAGCTGTGGTGTAAAGGAGCAAAACACTGCTGCTCCATGTTTACTTTGCACTCAGGGAACAGTATGAGGGATCATACAGTATCATATATACATTCAGTCCATTACCACTGAAGGATTTACAGACAAGCAGCAGTACTCTAACGTTTTCTGATGCATTGGGGGACAGTGAAGAGACACTGGTGTGATGTGTTCACTTTTCTTGGTCTTTTACTCCAGCAACAGGTTTCTGAATGAGTGTGAGTTTCACTGAAGTGGGTTTTTATGGGGGAGACCTGAGAAAAGCACATTAATCCAAACTACTGGAAATTAATTGACTTTGTTTTCTGAGTCACGATGAGCGATAAGATAAATACTGATCTATGCATTATCCAATACTTTTAAAACTAGAATAGTACTCAGTAGAGCACATACCTCTGCCAAGGCCCAACAGTCTCCTTAAATCCCTTTAAGCTGCAACAAATTAAACACATTCATAGATATCAGTCCCTGAAATATGCCTGACTTTTTTCATCCAGATTCAGGAATTATTCTTTGGGAAATCTGTGAAAATGTAAAAGAAAGTGGATAAAAATCCTCCATCTGCCTTTTAGTCCGAGTCTGTGCCAAATCTAATGGGTTCTCTTTTGGCCCATGTCCCATCCTCCAACAAAGTTATGTTGAAAACTGTTTAGAAATTGTTCTGCGTAATCCTGCTGTCAAACAAACAAACAGACAGGGGTGAAAACATAGCCCCCTTGGCCGAGGTAAAGATGTCATAAACACAAATATTTACCTGAAATGTTCTAACCCAGGTTGTAAGCCGTCAGAACAACAGGAAACTTTACTCTCAGATTCAGACAAACGTAGTGTTAGCCGTTGATGTCCAGCTCTGACTGAGAATCCTGTGTTTGACATGTTTTCTCTCAGGTGGCCCCTCTGTGTCTGGGTCGGGCGGGAGCGTGCGTGGTCGCCGTCAGACTGAAAACATAAACACCGACAGTGGACGTCTCTGGGACTGATCCTGGTGCGGCTCAAAGACCCTCCTCACGGACACTTAAACCAAGAGATGCATCTGCCCACTGGAGAAAACAAGAAGCTCATTATCGAACTCTTTTACACAGTGGTAGGTGTTACTCGTAGGCGGAGTCACATTGTACTCAATCATTCGTTTAAATGTCCTGAATGTGTCGGAGGAAGATTCAGGGTGGAGTCGGGTTTCTTGTAAA
Source organism: Pleuronectes platessa (assembly GCF_947347685.1). Taxonomy (NCBI): domain Eukaryota; kingdom Metazoa; phylum Chordata; class Actinopteri; order Pleuronectiformes; family Pleuronectidae; genus Pleuronectes; species Pleuronectes platessa. The sequence continues at coordinate 13,759,438 of NC_070628.1, read as the reverse complement.
GTTTCCGCAGTTGAACATCCTGATAACTTCTGCCACAGAAGTGAACTGCCACCGATACGTACCATGAAGAGGAATCTGCAGTGTTTATCTGAGCATGGCAGAACAGCTGTCTCACAGCTTTTTTTTCTTGCCTATTATTTTGTTCTTGTAGACAAGACGGGACACACACACAGTCACACACAGACACACAGAGTCAAACCTTACATGCCTGCTTTCAGCTTCTATTTCTGCTGACAGAAAGGTGAGCGAGACAGAGAGGGATTGTCAAGACGGCTGAGATGCCTCATCACTTTTTGCTCTCAGCTATCCTAACAATATCTGATAGTGTGTATTGATGCTATTTTAACATATTCCCTATTATTTTTATGCTGCAGTTGGCAAGTGCTCTCCTCCTGTTCTCCTGCCTATCTCGCTCGCTGACAGATAAAAGAAAGACTTTTGACATAATCAGCACAACCTTATGAACAACTGTACTGTAAGCAACTCTGGGCCAATTTTTTTTAAGTCCAAAGCCCATCATCATGCTTTATGTAATAATTCTGTGTTGCATCAGCTTACATCAGAACCATACAGTATCGTCTCATATGCAATTTATCGTATCTCTTTTACAAGCTGCACTGGCAAATTGTCTCACTTTGTTCTTTATATTTTGTCTTTTTAAATGATTTCATTCAAATTTTTCACAATTGAAGTGCAGTGAACTCTGTCAGCAGGTTTATAGTCTTGAGTGATAATAACAGTCATAACACTGTGGCCCCTTGTTGATCCCTGTATGGAAATTTAGTTTTCAATTTCCTGCAGAGGACAGGGTCAGCTATTTACAGACCTGGTTTTATACAGGGTCAGTTGATCTTCTCTGTCTGCCAGCCGCCTACTTTTTATCCACCGTAGGGTGGGTGGGTGGGTGGGTGTGTGTGTGTGTGTGTGTGTGTGTGTGTGTGTGTGTGTGTGTGTGTGCGTGTGCGTGTGCAAGTGCGCGTGCGTGCACGTACGTGTTTGGGTGTTCAGAGATTGAAAGGAGTATATTTTTATCTCAAATGAGAATCTTCCCCCTTCCCCTCTCAATATCTTCAATTCCCTGCTGCTTTCTCTTCATCCCCGGTCTACCATTTCATCACCACACACACACACACTCACACATACAAATACACACACTGCTACGGTTTAGAGCAGGGCTGGATACTCGGGCAAAATGAACAACAGACGATGTAACGAGAGCATGAATTTAATAAGGTTGATTCAGCCAGTGCCAATGTTTTGTGTGATGTTGAGATCAAAGCTTTATTAGATTTGACAGACAGAGCATGAGACACGAGCCGAATGCCAGTCTCGCGAAAACAGGCTTGTGTGTTCATTTTTGTGGGCTTGTGTAAATAAAACTTAAATAGCCTGAAATGTGACGAACATGAAGGCTCTGGCTGCAGGCTCACGCTGAACATGTGATTGTGTGTCGTCTGTGTGTCTGTCTAGTGTTGAGAAAGCCAACTCCTGACACTGAGAGGCGAAGCAGGCTTCCTGTCTTCGCTGACAGATCTAGAGCTAATGTAGCCCCCAGAATGCACTTTACAAACACACACACACGCACAAACACACACACACACATGCAGCTGAGAGCCAAGTGCCCCAGGAGTCAGTGAAGATTGAAAAGCCTCACAAATTTGCCAGCATGACGTCTAAAAAGCAGAGACGGGCAGACAGGCAAATTCCCCACTGTCGAGCTGATGTTTATTCGAGCCTAATGCACTGCTGCATTATTTTTATTTTCTTCCCCCTCAGAGCCGCCCGCTGTTTATTTGGAGAGTAATTCTCTCAAGATCACAGCAGAAGTGTGTCACCTCCGCTGTGTCGATGTTGTCACGAGAATAAAAAATAAAGACAGACATTCCAAATCATGGTAAATATTCAAGTATATTATGTATATAAATAAATGTACAATCTGTATGTAGTCTTATTGAACTATGCTGTATAGTATATGGTGCACACTAAATATGCCATGTGTTACTGTGTGTGTATTTTGTACCATGAATTCAGATGAAGACGTGATAAAAGGAGGGTTGGTGATTAATGGTGCAGCTGCTCGTCCACTTTTTGTACCAGAAGATTTCACCTCCTCTTTTACTATATAAATTATGTATGTACATTATAAGCTTCTGTACTATGCTGTTGTCTGTCTTTTATACATTAAAGTCAATATGTGATTTAACATTTGTTTCTGGGGGGGGTGGGTGGGGGGGTGTTTAACGGTAATGGCTAAATCATGTTTATGGTGCCGATGTTTTTACCAGCAGTTTACATTTGTCACAATCACTATAAACGTCATTATGGTGTGACTCTCTATCTTTATATGTGGCTCTTATCTCTAACAATGTTCCCATCAGAGCCGCACTAGCGTTTAGCTGTTTCCAAAGGTTTTCGGAAGTATCTCTCTGAAAACATTTCCCAGGCCTGGAGGTGAATATGAATCCTCATTACTCTTGAGTGGGGACACTGAGTGAAAAGCAGCAGCCTGAGACCAGAGACTCTGCAGCAGGTTGAGATCGTCCACCGACGGAAATGAGAAAGAGGAATGCTCACAATTTACGGATATTTTAACCTCACGACAGCAGCCAGCAGCCAGCTGATTCACTCCGGTATTTATCGTGGAGGAAGCTTTAGATCATCACCAGCTGCAGACAGCGGCTCCTGTTGGCTCTGAGAGATGACGCCAGTGACCTTGTCTAGCCGCCTTAATGGCACCTGAGTTCATAACGTCTGACAGGAACAAGACGAACGCAGAGAGTGCTGCACTGTCTGTTCCCACATAAATTTAGAGGTAACCTGAACACAGCTGGACCTTTCCCCTCGGTGTCTGTCAGTGCTATACCCGTGTGTACACATTTACATTTTCCACTTCAGTTAATTAGCCGAGTCAGTCATTCCAAAAATATGGTGTGCAGCCAAACACACTATATATGATTTTAATATTCAAAAGGAGATTCAAAGTGTCGTAGGAAAACAGTCTGAATATGTTGAGCTGTGGAAACGATTCACAAAACGTTATATATATATATATATATATTTCAATTTGATTGAATATTGCTGAGAGAAACATGAATTCTTAGCTTTCAATATGTCCCAGAGGATAAACATCATATAGCTTCAATAAGGAGCAGCAAGAAAAATATACAGATTTTTTTTCCTAACACAGTCGCACGGTGCTTAAAGCTTCAGGGGAAATAAAAGAGAAATCATTTTTATTTTGTACCTTCAGACGTCTTTATCGTACTCTTTGATTGTAGATAGTCAATGATCTCATGTTTGAGAAAGAAAATAGATGAATACATATTGTTGCATGCTAAATATTTATTACATTTAATTTAAACCTGCATTTTTTTCTTTTTGTATCATACTGAACTCAGATCTGCACACTTGTGGTGCAGTTTCAGTGTAGCTCATATGAAAAAGCTCCTGGTGGCATTTAATGCTGTATTTAGAATATTTCGTAAGGTCCCACGATGAGCCAGTGTAAGTCAGATCTTTGTGGCCTTAATGTTCCTGCTTACCACGTGGTCTTGATGAATGTTGTGTACAAATGGAAGGTAAGTGTCACCGTGATTCACCGCCGGAAGTCCGTGCAGCGTCTCGAGTGTGATCCAGAAAACAACTACGTCGTTGTAGTAATTTATATTATATAAATTAATATTATATATTAATATCTAAGATGCTTTGCTGTAAAGTAGTGATGGCGAGATGAAGCTTCATGGTCCTTCATTTGCTCTACTGCGCCATCAAGTGGACATTAAATGTAATTATAATGAAACCATGGCTTTGGTGTGTGAAACTTTGAATTGAATAAATGAATGAATGATGTTTGTGATGCCAATGAATGAATTATGAAGTTATTAATATGGGGTCTGTATTTATGATACAATGGCGGGGTCAAAGTGAAAGTGGAGACAAATTGGTGAGAGGGTTGTGATGTGAATGTGCTTATGTTACTTGGTTTGTGACTGTGCTTATGTGTGTGGGGACAAAATGTAACATGTACAATAGGGATAACAGTTTATTTATGTTTATTTAAAAACAACAGCTTCTCAACAGTGCTGGGTTTCAGGCAGTTTCTTTTTTTTTTATAATTTCGCCTGCTTTAGAAAAGATTCTTTCACAGGACACAGATGAAGCTGAGGTACAAAAAAAAGATACCGCAAGTTTGTAATAAATTACTAACTTTAATTTACTTTAATTTACTGTAATACTGTATAATATATTGCAAGCAAACGCACAGTAAAGTCCCTAGACAAGTAGTGTGAGGGGGAATCCATTGCGTTTCGCAGCCCTCTTTTATTTTGAATCGCACACCAAACCCGCAAACCATTTTCTGAATTAGTCACGTGGTTCGGCCGGCTCGCTAGGCTTCGAACGTCATCACATACGTCATCAACACAAGCCTCGATACGCGGATCACAACAATCCTCCTTGATTACTCGACACACACTTTTCGAAGCCTCGACACGTGAGGACACATCACTAAATGTAAAACTTATAAAGCTCGATGTTTGGTAGACACGCACCTGTATGTTGGCTGATAAACCCAACACAAAGGAGAGGAGGAACAGTGAATCAAGAGTCGCCGATTGTTTATCAACACCCGTGAAAGAGCAGAAGAAGAGTCCCGATCGCAGAAATGAAGGTAATCCCAAAGGAAGGACGTGTAAATAACAGCGTTGTGTTGGTGTTCATGGTTTGGACGTGGTGTTTGTAAAAGGAACGGGCTTCACAGAACTAGCTGGCTACTTGCTAATGGTAGCCATGATTACCATGGCAACCCCTGGAAGCCAAGCTAAGTGCTATTTGTTCAGTTTAGTTCGTTAAAAGTAAAGATGTTGTGGATGGAAGCGTCAGCTCGTTTAACTTGATTAACTATTCATCAGTTGATACTAAAGAAACGATTTTAGATTATTTATTGAACATTCTTTTAACGAGTGTCAGGAGAAGTTACCATGCATACCATAAACACCACGTGTCACCCTTTTGTTCAGCTAATGTACTGAATAATAATAACAGCTTGTCAAAGTCGTAGCCTGCATTGTTTACACAGCTTAGATACCATGAGCTTTCTGTCATTTGTAATAGTTCAAGTTCATGGTCAAATCTTGCATCATTCATTATGCCTAGGCACAGGGAATAAACATACGTATGTCTCTCTATATTATATCATAAATTGTCTGTATATTTAGATTAATGTAAGACACCTGATGCAGGAAATATCGTTTTGTAACATTTGCCACATTTCCACTTTCTGTCATTACTACATGCAAACAGATGTGTGCCTTCATGTGTTATTATTTTAAAAGTTTGTTTGAAGAAATCTATTGAATGAATGTCTTGATCTCTGAGACACAGGGTAGCATGTTGTTTCTTTTCATTAAGAGAAAACTATGAATGCCTCTTTAATTTCACATGCTTGTATCTTTTTTCCAAATTAACTTAAGAAGTTATCTTTGTCCACAGAACGTTTTCATTCTTGCTGACAAAGCCTGGGCGGGTTCTAACCTACTGTATAAGTGGCAGAAAACCGTTGGTAATTACATTGCTGTGGCCGGGTGAGTAACAATGTTTAATCATTTGTTTCCTTTTATTCAAATTAACTTCAGTACAGAATCTAAAATATACATTTACATTTCTTATGCAGACAAGACAACTCAGTGAAAATATTTGATCGACATGGACACAAGTGGACTGAACTCAACCTGCCAGGGTAAGTGTGAGAACATCTTTTTGGCTCTCACTTTATTTAATCAGAAAAAAGTTGGATCATTACATCTTGCTTTTCAAACCTCTTTTTTTTTTTTTACAATTAATTCCTCTCTCTCTCCTATATCCGCTAGGCGCTGTGTGGGTATGGACTGGGACAAGGATGGAGACATTTTGGCTGTGATAGCTGCAAAATCCAGTTCCATCTTCCTCTGGGATGCGAGTGTCAATAAGACATCTAAGATAGACAGCGGCATGAGGTATTAATGCATGCATCACCTTTACAAAGAGGGAGAAGTTGGCTCTAGGAAAAATTCACAGATTCTAATACAAGTTTTAATTTTCATTCGTTGCAACAGAGATCAGATGTCTCTCATCCTGTGGTCAAAGACGAGCCCCATGTTGGCAGTCGGGACGGTCAAAGGAAACCTGTTGATCTACAATCAGCAAACCTCACGCAAGATCCCTGTTCTGGGTAATACACTCTAAAGACAGCACAACTGTACAGAGACTTGTTTATGGTTTTGTTACTCCTTTGTCTCTCCTGTTGTTCTGATTGTCTGTCCCTCTCGCTACGTACATGTTAGGTAAACACACTAAAAAGATCACCTGTGGCTGCTGGAGTGCTCAGAATCTCCTGGCTCTTGGGAGTGAAGACAACACGCTGAGCATCAGCAATCATGAGGGGGACACCATCAGACAGGTAGCGTACATATTAACACAGGCAGCACAAACGAGTACTTTACTTGATATAGGAGGGAGATTGATCCAGTTTATATACATTTTTTCTCTTGGTAGACAACGCTTCGCGGTGAGCCGGATGAAATTTACTTCTCTGTGATGAAGACGGATGAAAGGTCTTCCCCAGGAGAGAGCACTGTAAGTGTAAACACTAAATAACTCCTCACACATTTATTCCATATTCACAATCTACTGTCTTAATTTGAAATGAGATCTGTTTACAGATTACAGCCCAAATATACACCACGCTGTACTTTCTCTGCGAAAATCTGTTAAATCTTGACACTTATTGAAAGCCTTCATAAAGAAAATTATTGTTTAATAAATAATTAATCGGTGTTGTGGAAAACATTGTGCAACGAAGGTCTCCCGAGCTGATAAAACAAATAGGATTTATAATTGAGAGATAAAAGTTAAAAGTAGATATTTAGAAGGCTCTCTATTTTTGCAAATGTTTACGTTCCTGCAACTATTTCCCCATTAGGTGAGTGTGTCTGTGGATAAGAAGATATTGATGCTTTTCAACATCAACGATCCTGAGAACCGGATAGAACTGACCTTCCAGCGCCGCTATGGAAACATTGTGTCGTATCGCTGGTACTTACACATCCGGACACATACACTAAACAAAGATATTGAATTATGGCCTTGAGATGTCGATATTCAAATGATTGCTTCTCCCTGTCTGTCACTTCCAGGTACGGTGATGGGTACATACTCATTGGATTCTCCCTTGGATACATGGTGGTTATTTCCACTCACTTCAGGGAGATTGGGGAGGAGCTCTACCAAGCTCACAACCATAAAGATAGTCTGAACAGTGTGGCTATCTCATCGTCATTAAACAAGGCTGCCTCCTGTGGGGACAACAGGTAAACACAGGCTTTAAGAAAGACAGCACCCTTTTTTAAGTCGATTTTATTACCTGGAAAAACTCAAGTCGCTTGTTTCTTGTTGCAGCATAAAGATCCACGAGCTGTCTGAGCTCAAAGATATCACTAATGTTGTTCGATTGGATGATGAGACTAAAGGTGAGAGACGGTCATCTTCCTGAGCCAAACTGTCAAATCACTATCTTAAACACACCACAACTTCTCCTTCACCCACCTCTCACACTCTCTCCTTCTTCAGGTCTGGACCAGCTGAGCTGGACAGATGACGGACAGCTGTTGGCTATCTCCACACAGAAAGGGACACTCCATGGTTTCCTCACCAAGCTGCCCATTCTGGGTGACAGCTTTGGTACGCGGCTGGCATACCTCACCTCCCTGCTGGAGGTCACTGTCTCCAACCAGGTGGAAGGGGTGAGGATAGAGGCACACACAGAGACACACACACATTCATACGCACAAGCACATTGATATTATATATCTCAAATAAATATTTGTGTTGTGAGATGGAATTGATTAATACAGAACTATAGGGGGGTGAGATGATATCCAACTGAAATGACAAAAAAGGTATCCCCATTAATAACCTGCGTGTCATGCCATCCACTCTCAGCCAGCCCCCCCATCCCCTATGGCAGAAGGCTGTGTGTGCACAAAATTACCAACCAGATTGTGAATCTTAATTTGTTTCCCCTTGTTATTCAGGAGACCCCTGTGGCCATAGAAGTGGACATCGAGCCCACATTCATTGCAGTCGGACCGTACCATGTGGCAGTGGGGATGAACAACAGAGCCTGGTTCTACGCACTTGTAGACAATGAACCTGGTGTGTGTGTGTATGAAATGTTATATGTTGTGTCTTAGTCATGTTAATGTTTGTGCCTAAGTGTCACTGAACTGTTTTGTGCATCACTAAGGTTTTAAGAAGCTGAAGGACTTTGAGTATTTGGGGACGATAGCCAGCATGTGCCTGAACTCCGACTACGCAGCAGCGCTCTTTGAGGGAAAGGTGCAGCTGCACATGGTGAGTCATCTGGTGTCAGTACTTATAAATAACAGACCCCCCCCCCCCCCAAACAAACCCAATAAATAATCAATCTGGCCTCATCATGTATTATTGTGTGTGTTGTGTGTTTTAGATCGAAGGCAAAGACCACGAGGAGAAGAAACAGATGAAGTTGTTTCCTGATGATGAGAGAAATGGTCGGATCCTTTGCCACGCCCTCACTGCTGACTTCCTGTACTACGGCACTGATGTAAGACTCAGCACATCTTCACCTCAGTCACTCTGCCCACACTTGGTATATAGGGATGCTGCTCTGCAGACAATTATTAGGAGACCGACTGTTGACACTGATTGTTATCAGAATGTTCCTTTTCTATATTTGTTATTTACAAATCAAAGTTCAGGTGGGGACGATTTTGAGTCATCTTAATTAAGTTTCTTTCCTATCATGTGTGGTTTTGTGGCCTACTACTCTGCTTTTGACATTGTCTCTCTTTCTTTTGGACGTTCTTATCCATTGTCCCTCTCTCTCTCCTCAGTCGGGTAATGTAGTGTGTGTCCTGGTGGAGGACTTGGAGACTGTGAGCAGCTACAGCCATTCAGTCGGCGTGAGGAAAGTGTTCCCTGACCTAACTGGCACTCGGCTGGTCTTCATCGATGACAAAAACAACGGCTTCCTACTCTCCCCTGAAAATGTTAGTACATATGGTTACTTGGTACACATATGAATACGTACAGGTGAAAATACAGTGAGGTTTGTACTTCAATAAAACCAGTTCATTAAGGATTCAGTTATAACAATTTACACTATTTAACCTATTTAAACTACTTGAAAATATGAAGTAAAATGACCGAAATGAGAAGTAGAGAGTGATTTTGCACGGAAGAGGAGCAAATGAAAACTAAAGCAATTGCATTTAATACACTTATTTGTGGTTCTTGTCTAATCCAGACCAAGGACCCCTGCATCGAGCTCCCCAACTTTTCTCCCACCATCACAGGAGTGCTGTGGGACAACTGGCATGCTGACAGAGGAGTGTTCGCAGCTTATGACAACGACAAGGTCTACACCTACGCCCTGCATAAAACCACCATATACGGTAGGTAGATATCACAGCATGACCCAAACACTAACACTAACTATATACTAGATACTAAACTGAAAATACTGGTCACTCACATATTCAATCCTCCCATGTCCCATACAGAGAGGTTTGCAATGAGTACACATCATACATTTATAAATGTAAAAAAATAACAGAAACCCATATGAACACCTTGCAAAGTGCTCAGAGAAACGCTATTTACTTTTCCCTGACTCTGTTTTCCCCAGGTCCCAGAGTGGTTCTGGTGGGAAGCACCACGCTCCTGTTTTCCCAGAAGCCTTTGCTCTTGTACAACGGGGTTCTGACTTGTCAGACAGCAAGTGGGAAGACCAGCGAAGTGGCTCTGAGCACACACTCATTCCTCAAGCACTCGACCAACACATCCACAGATTCGCCGCCTGAGTTCAGCAAGCAGCTCACACAGGCTCTCATGCTGAAGAGGTCAGTTCAGTCTGGGATCAGTTTCATTAGATGTTTCTGTTAAGTTATGCTTATTTGTAAAAGGAGAATAATTCGTTTGTATTATTTCATCAAACACAGTTACTCAGCGTGCTTTTCAAAGTACATTTCTGACAGTTAATTCAGTATATTGCAGGATTTTTATACTTTGCATGTTTCATACTAGGTAGTTGCTTTGTTTTAAGATATGTGTCGATGGACATTTATTGAATCTGCTCCAGTTACTGAATGATTCGAGACCAAATATTAGTGGAGGATTGGACCATATCTACTGACAAACCTTTGAAAATTAAAAAATACATAACAGGAATAAAGTATGCATACATTGTGTGAAAAATTATAGATTTTAGAGTCCACACAAAAAATTAAAATGTATTTCAACAAAAGAAGTTTGTGTTCACTTACGTATGTTCACTGTTTTATGTTTGTGTTTCGACGTGTGTGTTTCATTTCCCCATCCAGGTTCCACGAAGCCTGGGATCTGTGCAAGTCCGCAGGCAGTGATGCAGACTGGGCAGAGCTAGGCAAAACGTGCCTGCTCCACATGGAGGTCGATCTGGCCGTCCAGGTCTACCGCAATAGTGGGGACGTGGGCATGGTCCTGTCCCTGCAGGGTATCCAGGTAGAAAACACACACAGTGGTTTACATGCTTACACACTCAACATTAATGAAAGTGCTTCTGTCTGGTTTGACACAACATTCCTCTTCCCCTCTGCTCTCTGTGTCTCGGTCCATTCAGGGTACGGTGAACACGAATCTGCTGGCGGGACATTTGGCCATGTTTCTAGAAGACTACAACCAAGCTCAGAACCTCTACCTGTCCTCAAACTGCCCAGTCGCTGCCCTGGAGGTGGGTTTGTATTCTTGTATACTGTGTGTGTTGGAAATCAAGGCTTGTCTGTGCTTTTCTCTAACAAAACTGTGTGTGTGTGTGTGTGTGTGTGTGTGTGTGTGTGTGTGTGTGTGTGTGTGTGTGTGTGTGTGTGTGTGTGTGTGTGTGTGTGTGTGTGTGTGTGTGTGTGTGTGTGTGTGTGTGTGTGTGTGTGTGTGTGTGTGTGTGTGTGTCTTAGATGAGGAGAGACCTGCTACACTGGGACAGCGCTCTTATGTTAGCGAAGAGGCTAGCAGAAGATCAGATCCCTTTTATATCCAAAGAATATGCTGTCCACTTGGAGTTTATGTGAGCGTCACACACACACACACGCACTACACACACTCTCAACCATTCAATGGACTCTGTATGTAAACCTCATTTTTTTCTATTTGTAGTGGAGACTATGTGAATGCGCTGGCTCACTATGAAAAAGGCATGACCCACAAAGATAAAGTAAGTACAATATAGTGTATTTTAAACCTTGTTTTAGGAATAATAATAATATTAAAGGTGGGGGTGGCTCTTTAAGGTGTAGGGGAGGAGATTTTTTTTGTATTATGTTCAGGAGAAATATGATCTCTTTTTTTTTACGTTGGATATCGTGAAATAAAATGTTCTATTATTATCATTTGAAGTTTCTTCCCTTCCCTTCAACCGTCTTTCCCTCACTGTGCAGTTCCAGGAGCACGACGAGGCGTGTCAAGCAGGTGTAGCCAGGATGTCCATCAGAATGGGTGACATCAGGAGAGGAGCCGCACAGGCCATTCAGCACCCGAGCAGAGTGCTCAAGAAGGAGTGTGGAGCCATACTGGAGAGCATGAAGGTACAGACACACCCCTCTGTATTTCTTGTTAACAGTGTTGTGGCAATTTCACATTTGAGTTTATCTGTAAAATGTGTGAAATGTTATTTCTCACAGCAATTCTCTGAAGCTGCTCAGCTCTATGAGAAAGGCCAATATCATGATAAGGCTGCGTCTGTCTACATTCGTTGCAAGAACTGGTGAGGCGAACACCAACACACACACCTACACACACACTGACGCACAAATACATATGCAAGTTTCTCTCCCCCTTCCTGTTATTCTAATTCTTTAGTTTTTTCTCCATATTCAGGTCGAAGGTGGGAGAGCTGCTGCCACAGGTTTCCTCTCCCAAGATCCACTTGCAGTATGCCAAGGCCAAAGAGGCGGATGGAAAGTAGGTTGTCACTCTGAGTGTGTTAACGGTGAAGATGGAGAGATCCCTGAGAGAGAAGCTGATAACGTGTGTGTGCTGTGTGCTTCAGGTACAAGGACGCAGCCCAGGCCTATGAGAGCGCGAAGGACTGGGACAACGTGATCCGAGTGATGCTGGACCACCTGAACAACCCTGAGGACGCTGTGCGCATCGTCAGGGAGACGCAGAGCATCGACGGAGCAAAGATGGTCGCCAGGTAAGACAAAGGAGAGCACACACACATAACTCCAACTAATATACAGAGCCTGAAACTCTCACAGTTATTTTTATCTTAATTCTTAATTGTCTCATTGTCTCCATCTTGAGATTCTTACAAACAATAGTGGAACAAAACAAATTTGACTGACTATCAAAACGTTTGCTGATAAATGTTCTGCTGATTGACTAAATGTTGAATCAACTTATCTATTCAGCTTGGGTTATTTCTCGTTTTTGTTTTTGTAAAAGACCTTAAACACATGTTGTTGTGTCTCAGGTTCTTCCTACGGTTGAACGACTATAGCTCAGCCATCCACTTCCTGGTTCTGTCCCAGTGCAACGATGAAGCCTTCCAGCTGGCACAGCAGCACGGAAAGATGGAGGTCTACGCCGACATCATCGGTCAGTCTGTGTGCAAGTGTTTGTGTGTATTTTGAAACATTATTTCCTGTTGCACTTTTTGCTGGTGACCTGGTGTAATTCCAAATAAAGGTTCTGTAAGTTTAGTATTTTTTCTACATGACTGCATGTGTGTGTGTTCATCAGGCTCTGAGGCGACACAGGAGGATTACCAGAGCATCGCTCTCTACTTTGAAGGAGAGAAGAAACATCTGCAGGCTGGAAAGTTCTTCCAGAAGTGTGGACAGTACAGCAGAGTGAGTAACTTGGTATTAACTCATACTAGTTTGTGTCACTTTAATCATTTATATGACTCCACAACTGAGAGACACTTCTTTGTGTCCATCGCCTCCCAGGCCCTGAGACACTTCCTGGAGTGTTCCAACACAGACGACAACCTGGCCGTGGAGATGGCCATTGAGACGGTGAGAGCTGTGTGTGTCGATCTGATCAAATATACAAAATAATGCAAGAATATTCAGTTAATGTTTTTTTTTATGCATGTGTACTCTAGGTGGGTCAGGCCAAAGACAACTCTTTAACCAATCAGCTGATAGATTACCTGATGGGGGAGAGTGACGGCATGCCCAAGGTAATCAACACACTGGAACACTGGAGGCTCCTCTTTGAATCGACCTAATGACTCTGACTGTTCTTGCTTCATCATTTTCGTTTTGATGTTTCCAGAAGTAAATCTGCATTCACATCAAAATTGAATGGGTCCCTTTCAGGCCTGTTGCCTTAAAGTAGTCCAGTTACACATAGAGTGAAAGCTGCAGCAGTCTCTCACCCGGTGCTCTCATGTGTGTGAATCATCCAAAATGTGGATGGTTTGTTTCCTTTCATCCTCACAGGACGCCAAGTACCTCTTCCGTCTCTACATGGCGCTGCAGCAGCACAAGGAGGCTGCTCGAACGGCCATCATCATCGCCAGAGAGGAGCAGTGTGCAGGTACAAGCTTGTTCACACAGACACCATCCAACCGACAAGAAATACACAGCACACGGGATACAACTGTACTCTGTGTGTGTGTTACTGCTGCAGGGAACTACCGTAACGCCCATGACGTGCTGTTCAGCATGTACACGGAGCTGCAGGCCCAGAAGATCAAGATCCCCAAGGACATGACCACCAATCTGATGATCCTTCACTCCTACCTGCTTGTGAAGGTCAGACCTGCTGAAGTCCATCACACACACGTTACATGAGACGTGACAGATCATTTCCCCACAGGGATCAATAAGCAAAACTAATAGTCCAACACGAAAGAAATGACCACTCTCAACAGGAATCAATCAAACTGCTGCATTTATGACATGAGCATTTAAGTGGCCATTTTGAATAAATCTAATATTATGGGGATAATAAAGTATTATGGGAATATTGGATTAACTGTTAAATATTAAGCTTTTCCATCTTTACATTAAATATGAGTATTGTTCTTGTGATTGGTGTTTTTCTGTAGCTGCATGTGAAGAGAGGAGATCACCTTAAAGGGGGCCGCATGCTCATTCGAGTCTGCAACAACATCAGCCGGTTTCCTCAACGTGAGTCAAAGCAGGATGAACACGAATATGTTGTTCTGTTGTGATGTTCACACAAAACTAAGTTTAAATTATACTGATTTAAATAAATGTCCCCCTGGAGGGCTCATCAGCGTTTGTGTGTGTGTGTGTGTGTAGATGTTGTTCCCATTCTGACATCAGCAGTCATCGAGTGTCAGCGCGCCGGGTTGAAGAACTCTGCCTATAAGCTTGCGGCCATGCTGATGAGACCAGAGTACCGAAACGATGTCGACAAGAAGTACCGGAGGAAGATTGAGTTGATGGTTCGGTCAGTGACTAACGACTGAATGCTTACGTTTATTCTAAAGCTAAAATATGGGGGACTCCAGCTCCTTCCTCCTTCCTCACCTCATTTCTCTTTCATTATTTTCTTCACTTTACATTTGTTGGGACACCACAGACGTCCAGATACGTCAGAGCTGGAGGAGGAACAGACTCCATGTCCGTTCTGTGGCTGCCAGCTCCCAGAGAACGAGCTGCTGTGTTACTCCTGCAAGAACAACCTGCCCTATTGCATCGCCACGGTACGAACACTACATGACGCTTTAATGCTGATTGATTGAAAGAAGTGAGCACAACACTTGTATCTTATTTTATGTGATCTTTGAACCCTTTTGATTTCTCTCAGGGTCGTCACATGGTGAAAGAAGACTGGTCTGTGTGTCCTCACTGTGAATTCCCTGCTCTCTACTCGCAGTTCACTCTGTAAGTAACACACACGCAGGAATATCCACACAGCAGCTGTCGTTCAGAGGCAGTTAGGTAAACATAGAACAAATTCACGTGGATCTTTTCATCTAAAAGACTAAATCTGCTCGTTTGATGTTGGTACGTGAACAAATCGCTCCGTTCGGTTTTTCTGGCCATCAGTTAATTCTGAGTGCATAAGAGGGTTCATTTATCTACAGGCATTTGCTTTAGTTGCCATTTGCCCAAAACTATGCCTGTGCCTGATGTGGGTTAAACTAAGTTGGTTGGGGCAGGAAAAGTACAAATACGGGATGTGGGGGAGTTTGAAGAAATTATTTGTAGCCAGCTTTTTGTCTATTCAGATTTGTATCCTTTAATTCCCTCATGTAAGTCAGATTATGTTACACCAGCGCAGTATTAATCAGGCAGTGCGTTTTTTTAGCTACACTACACATACTAGATGTATTTATTATCTAATACTTACTAGAAAGTCACTTCAACTAAACCAGGAAATAGTTACAGCTGCCAACTTGTTTTTACAGTTTTGTTTCTGTATAGAAAACGATTTTAATAACTGAACTGTAAAGGAGTGGTTAGAGTCAATCATGTGGCATTTATGTATGCTATTCTTTACTCATACTTAATTTATATTGTCATTATTTGTCCTTCACACAAGGTTTGTGATTTCCACCTTTATGCTAAAAGAGCCCAAGCTCTTCATCTCCTGGCAGCAGCTCTGTGCGTAGTATTCAGACATAAGAGTTTAAGTCTGCGTCTCCCAAAATATCACGATTCCAGTATCAGCGCAGTCGAGCCTCGTATTCATCTTCACGTTGACAAATCTAGACTGAACTGTTTTGTTGTTTCTCAGGTTGTTGGAGACGGAGGGTGTGTGTCCCATGTGCTCAGAGACTGTGAGCGTCAAACAGCTGAAGAAGATCTCGGATTGTTCCCAATACCTGCAGACTGGTCAACTGGATCCATGAAGACAAGCGTCTGCTTAGACTAGGGCTGCAACTATCGAATATTTTTGTATCTATCCAGCTAATTATTTTTTTTTATTAAATGATTAATATTATTATGAATTTCTCAAATGTGTTCAAAAACTTGTGTAATTTATATTTATTTAATCATCGTCTCCTAAATACAAACAAATCTGACAAAGGTTTAGCAGTCTATTCAAAAATAATCTTGAAGTACCATAGTAGTTGTATCAATGTCTGTATGAAGTCAAAAACTGACTGTCAATATTTCAACAATGAACTTGAAGGAACTCTAATAATAAAATTAGTTACTTTCTGGTTTAAAGTAAAATAAGGTTTGCATTTAAAAACAAAAGGTTTTGAAAAGGCATCTTTAAATAAAGTGCTTCATTTTAGAAAAGTCACCCCGGCCGTGTTTAAACAGATCACTAGATTATATATTTTGAATTGAATTTATGAAGCTTTTCATTTTCTATGATGTGAACCAGAGAAACAGTTGCAAAGACTAAAGGGACTTTTGATACACAGTACGAATATAAATGTAATATATTGTTTGTTTATGTGTTACTGGTTTTGTTTGAGCTCAGTTTCTTTGTACATCATGTAAATTTCAAATAAACTAAAACTCAAAATTATGAGCTGAGTGTACATTAAGACGTTTTTGTACCAGTGAAGCTGGAGAGATCCCTGAGAGAGAAGCTGATAGCGTGTGTGCTGTGTGCTTCAGGTACAAGGACGCAGCCCAGGCTTATGAGAGCGCGAAGGACTGGGACAACGTGATCCGAGTGATGCTGGACCACCTTCTTACTTGCTGGACAAACCTTCTTACTGATTCCATTTGTCAATTAGTTCTGCAAATAAAGACAAATTATTTTATTTGTGTTGAGTGTGAAAACAAAACGACAAACTGAATATAGAGATTGTTGACTCATTTTCTGTAAATGTATGAGGTAAGTTTAGAGTGAAAATGTTGATTAATGCTGTTTAGTTCTTCAGCGTCTGCTTCAAACATAAGATTTAACGTAATGTTGAGGTAAAATGCTGTTTAATTTGAAATTATTTTAGTTTTTATAAACATGTAGACATTTTTGTCCAAGCATCTCACCACCACTAGGTCCAGTCAGTAGCTGGTCTGGAGATTTCTATCAAATACTTCTACGTCTTCTTCAGATGAAGTTTGCTTAAACGTAGATTTTTTGGAACTGTAACTTTTTTTAGGTCTGTTGGTTTAAAAGTTTTATATTGGAAAGAGATTTCCTTGACACATGGATGACGGCAAACGCTGAAGAAAATTTCACACAATCATAGATATCAGTTCCCTGAAGTCATCAAGATCAGTCAAGTATTTCCGGGGAATATTCTCTCAATGTTAAAGAACGTGAAAAAAAAATTCCTTGATCTGAATCGGCCCCCAAATAAATTGGGTTCTTCTCTAAAACACCATTTTTTTTGCACCCCATTGCACAGCATTCTTAAAAGCAAGACACCGCGGGGAATTGAACCCTGTCCTGACAAAGTCAGGAGTGCCACCTACGGGGTCTTTTGCTTTTTTGTTTTTGCTGTAATAAGGGCAAAAGCAAAACCTGGAAAAGAAAACCACTATTATTCTGTCACCACATTGGGATTTATCTCAGTCAGGAGGCCCTGTGGCCAAGGAGAAATGCTAGTAAAGCATTATTGCTACTAATTATTTGAGGTTAACATAAAGCCTGTCCCAAGATGTAATTTTTCAACTACAACATTGCAGAATTTCATTATGAAAAGTTAAGCCAGCACCTTACTTCCTGCTCCAGGTTAGAGGACTTCACTCGTTCTTGAGCCGGTCTCGCACTATTGTATCTGTGAAGAAAAGTGCAGGGTTATTAAACCCAACCAAACCCAATAGCAATATAAACTACTGCAACACATTTGCAGTGCATTTCAGACCAAATTGAAGCTACACCATGTCTTCCTCAGCTACTGAGGAAGGCTGTTGCGCGATTTCAAGATCTTAATATGAGCAACCTACCATCTGCACAGTTGCACAAGGGCTAGCAGCTGAGGGCTAATCATTTCAATCCATTGATCAAAAAGCAACCTGAATCCCAATGTTCAAACTGCATGTTGGTTGAGATGATTCCTGTGTTGTCTCAAGTAGACCGCATTCTTCCTCTGCAAGGTCAAACAAGAGGTAGACAAGAAACACCCCCTATGCCCCCCAAGGTAATCGTAGAACTCACCATTGATATCCTTGCCCATAAACTTTACTGCAGATAATGTCAGAATCGATGAAGGTCCATCAGATCTTACCCTGATGGACTAGAAATGTGAATACATTTAGTGACCTTAGGTGATGCTTGATGTGCAAGAGAACTTGTTCAAACAATGAGTTAGGAGTTCCTGGTGATCTTGGGTATTGGAAAGCGCACAGGACACAGCACACTGAAAAATGCAAAGGAAAAAGCGTCTCCCCACAATACCCTTCCCCGAATACAAGCAGTACAACACTACAAAACAATCACTGGAATTACACTTATCCAAATTACAACTGCCTTCAGAGGGACAACTGTTTGACTGAATACAATTCAAAGTGGAAACCTTTTTCCAGAAGAAGCTTTTAAATACCACAGACCTGAACGCGAAGGATTCCTCCTTTATGAACCGTAGGTGTAGACTTGATTGAGATTTTGGAACGGCGGCCCATATAACTTAATCTGCAAGAGTCACAAATACAAAGTCCCCTCCCAACCCAACACAGCAACTTGAATCCTGTACAGAATTACAATGATTCTAGTAAAGAGACTTGTTACAGCACTCCCTGGGAAAACAGAACGTCTTGCTACATCTGGAGACTAGTTCTGAAGCTGCTATCCTGCGATAGTGTCCATCTTGTTGGGTGCACCTGGAAGTTTCCTATTCAAGGTCTCTTGTGCCGGTAACATGGAGCTGTGAATTCTAAAGAGAGACTGATTAAGCCCCCCCCCCCCCCCCCCCCCCCCCCCGCCCCCAATAACAGGCCATAGTGATAAGGAGGTATGTACAGGACAGTTACACCCACATTTACATTTCATACATTAACTGACTGCTGGGTTAAGAGGTAGATGTAGCTGATGTACCAATGAGGCACTGAAGCATTTAAGGGTTGTGGTATACACGCAATCGGCTGCACAGGAGACCATCCACTCTCTCTCCAATGCTGAAACTTCTTTAAAAGTAATTGAAAAGCTAAATGACTGAGAGTGTTACAGAGATACCTCTACCCATTATACGAACCACCGCCTTCCTTTAACTTGTGAAGCTAGAAGATTTGTCTCTCATCACTGGCTGGCTTGTTCTAGAACTGCTTCTTCCTTGATGGTCTCTCTGTGCTGCTCCTCTGCCCTGTACCTCTGACTCCCTCTGGTGTACACATCACCAACAGCTGCTTCGTTCAAAGAAAAAACCTTTGGGTTCAAAATCAAGAGAAAATCCTTTGAATGAAAAATGACTGTATTCTATACAGAATAGGTAATTATGAGCCATCTGCAGTTGAATAAAAATGCCCTTAAAAATTTGAGGATTCTGAGATTAAGGGCCTCTGGCTCTTGCTCCATACCTGTGAAACAAATAGGCTCAAAACACCAATCACTGATTGTGTCCAATTTGATTAGAGGTAATAAATTTAATAAAATGTTTGGACTAAATAAACAAAAATGTTGTTGTTCGGCATTCCTGCACTTTCAGATATCGTGGAATAGTAGTATATAATGTGCATCCCCCTCGGACAAGGTCTACTTTTAAGGCATGTTCAACATTGTCAGCTAAAATTTAACTGTCATTATTTTGTTTATTTCTATTTTTGATATGGTTATATCCTGTTTTTACAGATTACCTTTACTAGGTGGGCATTTCACTGTTAAAATGTTGCTACTGTACTAGTTAATTCCCCAACCAAAGGACTTTTATAATTATTAGAAAATGTATAATCCAAACTCGTTGGGGACAAATGTCTGAAGGCCCCTCAATCCAACATAACAATGTTATTATGATGACCCCAAAGTTATCACCGATGCCTAAATGTTTTTTTGTTGGCACTTTGATACTCCGAGCTGTCATGTTGCCAAAAGTCAGACTTATCACATCATTGATTTATGGCTATACTGACAAACAGAAAAGAACAAAATAAATGAACAGAAGGTATTTATGTACTCTTTTATTCACAGCTGTCATTGTGCTACGTAAGACATCTGCCATCATGTGCAGTTAACTAATTTTAAAAAAGCACTTTTACCCAAGGTAAATTCTGTCATCTTTGATTCACACAGTGAAATGCAAACAAGTAGTAAATAATGTGAAAAATTCTAAGACATTTTTGACAGTTTTCTCGACCATGGCAGCTGGGAGGACACCCGGAGCACTGAGGCAGACTGTGCACCAGGTTGTTGTCAATTTAAAGATGGTCCTGACACGGAGCTGGAGGAGGATGGCTCTGTTGCTACGTGAAATGTTGAACAGCAGAGCAGGTAGTTCAGGTGCCGGAGACGTCATAGATCAGCTGCTGACATTAATGAAGAGGGGCCCAGCATCTGGCTGTACCTCTCTTAGGTGATCCGCCCTCTGCCTTCGGAGGCGTCTCCGTTGATCAGCTTATTCAAGTATCTTGTAAAAAACATTCTAGAAATAAAAGTTTAACATTCCTGATCCCTTCTCTGCTTTGTCACATCAATAATCCAGCTTTGAGGATAATAGAAGGAAACCTATGAAGAGTATAGATGATCTAGAATTTTACATCACAACAGTATCTTTGGTACCAATATTGCGATAGACATGACAAAACCTGAATTATTGCCTTGCAGTATCAGTTTACATACATTTCTTTAAGTTTTATATGAGGACACATTAATATTTGTATCAAATTTAATGAGGGGTTAGGGTTAGAAGAATGAAATTATGAAATTCCCTGCAGGTGTTTATCATACAAGAACCAGAGACTTTGAATCAGACTTTTTTTTACTGTAGATAGCATCAACATATCAAGCCTTATAAATTAAATTTATTTCTACTTCTGCATTGAATCTTTAGTTTGACCTTTTACTAAAACCAGATGGACTCTGGAGATCTCTTGTTATTATTGTTATTATCATTATTATCACTATTATTATTATTATTCACCTTGTTATTAGAGCAAGGTGATAAAAGGACAGATTTGAAAATGGTACAGATCTTCTCCAATTCTCCAATATAAAAAAGCCCATTTCACAAAACAGTACATTTAATTATATTCAAACTTTCCCTTATTTTTCCCTTATATGTTCAGTCTGTTCAGTTTAGTGGGAGTGGGAGAACATTCCTGTACTTGGTGTAATTTGTGGCATCAGTTCTCAACTCTTCTCACAAAAGTGGCAGCTCTCTTGACTGATCTGGACCAGACTCAACCGATTGGACGTCTGACAAACTTTGTCCACGTCCACGAGAGAAGCTAAATCATCACACAGGTTTCAGAACCATATCACATCGCAATCAAACACACTCCCACCATCACCCAGAGGGCCCACATTGACGCCTGTCAGTCTGGAAATGCGTCCAAGGTAATTCCAAAAGCTGTGGAGCGCCACTGAACCCCGGCCAACTGTGAACGAGATGAGAAACTGTGCGAGACAGCGGTGAATCTTCACAGAAGTGGTCATCCTGCTAAAACCTCCCCGAGCACGTGAAAGTATAAGCATGAAAATCATGAAAAACTTCAACACGAAGCCTTCGTTTCAACAGTCAGCCGGCATCTCGGGGCTTGACTTCGTTCAGCGTTCAAGAGACCACCACCGAGAGAAGGCCGGAGACAATGAGTCATGGAAGAGAACCAAGGCAGAAAGCACTGCATACATATTTGTCGGATGATGGCCAAAAACACACCCAGGTGATTCTGAGTGTGTTGGCAAACGCACAACAGGCCTCATAAAATACCTGCTGTTAATGGCCCAAAGACAAATGGTGCAATCATACTGAGATTAATATTCATACTCAAATATTGAATAGTGCGTGTGTCTCTGTGTGTGTGTGTGTGTGTGTGTAACAGCAACAAACTCCACCAGCTTGTCCCTAGTGTAAATGCTGACACAACAGTAACACTCAACAATCACTTTTTCGGGTCGCCAGCAACTCCTGCAAATCAACTGATTTCAACCATTCCAACAACTCATCTTACTTACTCATGCTACAAATATTCATATTTTTCTGCATTTGTCTGTCTCCTCTTTAGTCTTGTTAGGTTGTTAAATCTACCACACTGCTGCAAACACTTTATTTGTTCCACTTTCCCTTGTGGTGGCCCGAGCCGGGGTGACTGTTACACTCCCCGATAAGGAAATGAATGAAATTCGTTGTTGTGAGTTCCTTGTGCCAGGTGTCAGCGTGTTCAGATGCAATGAAACTTTCATTGCATCTCAATAAATACTTGAATTGGACCAGTTCAAGCTGTTGAATTAGCAACGCAGTTTGGAAACAAGACCGGGGAACCGCTGCGCTTAGAAACGATATCATCAGCCTTTTGACCCGCTGGGTGTCACTTTATTAGTCTGTTTGGAGGCACCTCCCACTGTTGCCACACTGTTCGATGGCAGCTGCCACTGCTGCCACACTGTCTGAGAGCAACCACCGCTGTTCGTCACTTATTCAGGGGGGTTTGGACTATTCGGGAACGTTTACTTATTGTTCCGGGCGTGGATGGTTGAGATGCTGCCTACAGTTATGGTCTCATCCCGTCACATCTGTTTTTATTCTGCAATTTAAGACGGCTTAATTCCCAAATAAATATTTTCACTACTAAATATTCACATATATTGGTTTTCATCTGGAAAAAATGTTTGAGGGATTTAGTTACCTTTCATAAACCAGCATATATCTCGTTGAATAAATAACAAACAGCTGAAGTTGCTCTCAGACAACGTGGCAACAAGGCAGCTGGCTCCAAACAGCAAAATCAGTGGCAGTTCCGGTCGTCACCGGAAGTGACTCTATCTGCCACCATTTGACTGCCCCGCCCCTTACTGGTCCTTTTCCCGGCTGTCCGTCTGGGTGTGCGTGGTTTTAGGTTGCTCTCACTCCCGCGGACACAGCAGTCACATCAGTGTCCTCATCTTCCAGCACAACACGGGGCATCCCTGACAACCCGAGAACAAGGTAAGGGACTCGGCGAGAACTGAAGCAGAACCCCGCTTCAAAATCTGTGTTTTCCACATTAGACTTCATTGATGAATCGCACACGCGCGTGGAGCACAGCTAGTGCAATCATGATCGGGTGTTTCATCATCTCCACATGTCTGCACCGTGAGACCCAAACATGGGGGTATAAATTAATAAGTGCGGATTAGACTGGGCCGAGGTCAGCGATACAGTTTTTTTTATCAGAGGTCGTTCATTATTAAAGTTTAAGAACATATCGAAGCAGACTTTTAATCCGTGCTATTTCCACATGGACACCGGCATGAGTTGTCCCTCGATTCAAGAGAAAGGTGTGTGTTTGGGCGGGGCGTCTAAATTTACCTACTGAAAAAATTATTCACAAATTCAAATTAAATACAGACTGATACAGATTATCTATGTAGGATTTTGCAAACCCAGTTATCAGGAGCCTATCACTGGGTGTCTGATGTAACATTGATGTAACCCACACTCAGAGAGGCTTGGCACAACTTTAGTACTTTCTTGGAAATGAATGCCCAACCCTATGTGATCAATGGGGGCAGGGCTACATTCCCCATAAAACAAGTGTAACAAGCTTAATAATTCAAATATTCAGTGGATCTGACATTAATACTTACTGTAGCTCCGAGATTTAATTTATTTTCATATTCAATTAGAAAACCAGAACCGGACAATTTAAAAGCAAGTCATTATTTCCTTATTCATTTTTTAATCGTATACCAAAAAACGAATAACTGTTTCTTTTTTTAGTAGTTTGGATTTTTTTGCTCAGATCAAAAATAGGAAATGGAAAAAGGCCGTCTCTTTCCCATCGTAGTAAAGTGGATAACAGGCTACATGCCCCTCTCTATCAATCTGAGCCTCTGAGCTGGACATAGTCTCTATGAAGACTAGTGCGTAGGGACCGTCTACAAAGTGCAGCACCGAAAAGAGATGTTACAAAAATATTCAATAACTTCACTCTAATGACTCTCTGGCCACAACACAAACAAAATTGAGTTCCACCCAGGGACTTGAGTGTCATCAATCCATCCTTTTAAACAGCAATTAAGAAATTAAAAAAAAATTGAATGCGGCCGCGAAGTAAATGTGATTGGCAGTTTGAAATGGGACAAACTAAAGTTCTAGGTCCGGGCCTGAGTTATCATTATATATCATCAAGTATCATTAGACCTCGCATGAATCAACACTGTACCTACCTCTCTGTCTCTCTTTTTGCAGCTGCAAAATGTGTGGAATCTGGGCCTTGTTTGGCAGTGATGAGTGCCTGTCAGTTCAGTGCACCAGTGCCATGAAGATTGCTCACAGGGGCCCTGATGCCTTCCGCTTTGAGAATGTCAATGGCTTCAACAGTTGCTGCTTTGGTTTCCACCGGCTGGCCATTGTGGACCAGCTGTATGGCATGCAACCTTTACGAATCAAGAAGTTTCCTTTCTTGTGGCTCTGCTACAACGGAGAAATCTACAACCATCACACGGTAAGGATACCCAAGCTGCATCCTCAGAGACGTTACTTGATGGAAGTTTCAGATACTCTGCCATTGATAAAAAAGGACAACCTCAATTCCTATGTTAATACTGTGACACTGTTGAAAGAGTTATAATAATATTCATTGTAATAAAATAAATTCCTATGACCATGGTGTAGAGAGAGACACATTTCTTCCATTGTCTCTCAGTCTTTGGAACCCCCATATAATGTAAAACAAATGAATTCACGTTTTAAAGGAGAAACCCTGTGGGTGTGGCATTAGCCTTCATAAAAAGCTCATCCCCCTGAGGCAAATCTCTGAGAACAATCAAAACCTACTGACAGTTCTTGTTTGTTTCAAGCAAGCAGCCAGTTAAAATGCAGGCAGACCGGTATGAAAGCTTGAGTTCAGGAAGCATTTAGTTGGTTATTGTCATTAAAACATTTTTTAAATGGCTTGTTCATTTTTTATTTGAAATAAAGAATTTTAACAGTTGCTTTTGTTTACAACATTAGAGGAGATGTTCCCATGCTTTTTCCAACAAAGACTATGTTTAAATTATTTATTCAGTGTGAGAAAGAGTGATACAATGCTCCTGTCCAGATAAGAAAAAATTATTCTTAAAATGAAATACTACTCTGTTAAATATAGACAGGAAAAGATAAAAAAAAATATACCTCACACAGCTGTGTGCATGATTTAGTTTTTTATGAGAATAGATCTTTGAATTAAAGGGGCACATTGTATCATTATTTGAGTTTTTGCTCTATTACATCTTTAGAGAATGTGAAGTGACAGTGCTCATGTCTAGGTTTTGTCTTATCTAGGGTTATGTTAGAGAGAGATGAATGTTAGCATTAAGAACCAGAACTAAAATTAAACCCTTGTGTGCTATGTTCTTTCAGCTGAGGAAGGAGTTCGAGTTTGATTATCAGACTGAAGTGGATGGTGAGATTTTGCTCCACCTGTATGACCGCTTTGGCATCCAGAAGATGGCTTCTCTGCTGGATGGCGTGTTTGCTTTCATTCTGCTGGACACAGCCAACCGGAAAGTCTATTTGGGCCGGGATACGTATGGTGTGCGTCCTTTGTTCAAACTCCTCACAGATGATGGTTTCCTTGCAGTCTGCTCAGAGGCTAAAGGTAGTGATTTATTACCCCCATTTAATTTGGCTCTTTTAAACTGTGTGAAAAAGCACTGCTTAACTTGTTGTTATTCTGATCACAGGCCTTACAGACATTACCCATGCAATGGACACCCCTGCCAACATTGTTCCTTTTCTTCCTGGGCACTTTGAGGTCTTTGATTTAAAGCCGACTGGCAAAGTTCAATCTATTCAGATGGAAGAGTTTCACTGCTGCACACAGGAGCCTGCACATGCCAAGTATGACACCTTGGAGAGACTACCTACAAGTATGTGATAGTTCATTCTTAACCACTGTTCATTTGAATCATTTGAGAAGCATTTTGTTAAGCATATTTTAAAACGGATGTCTCCACAGGCTTTGACGAGGAATCAGTGAAAAGCAACATCAGAGCTCTGTTTGAGAATGCTGTTAAGAAACGTCTAATGGCTCAAAGGAGGATTGGTTGTCTTTTGTCAGGTAATACAAAATTCTGCCATCCCACGGCTGTACAGAAACTGCTCTAGTGGCTATTTGTCCCATTAAATTAATATATCATAATTTATAAGCCCTCATTAAAAAACATTTGTAAATCTCATATATACTAAGTGACTCAAACTAAACCGGGATGGCCAGGTCCAACCCAATCCAAAAAACAACATGGATCGGCCACCAGGTGGATCCACCACCCTTGCGGAAGAGCATTGGGAAATGTTGCTGTGTACACTTGGTAGTAGACAGAGGTGGGAGCCTGGATGTGCTGACCCCTGGCATCTCAGAGTACAGCTAGATATAGTTGACCTCAGTTCAATGAACAGCATGGGTTTTGTAACCAAAATCCCGAGGGACTGTACTCTTTCCTTTTCTGGAGTTGCCTAGGGTGATAATTTTATAAGTAAAAGTAATAATAATTATTATTATTATTTCAATTAGAGAGATAACTTTGACTATAAGAACAAAGCTTAATTTAGACTTCTCAAATAGTTCAAACATGAAATATAAGAATGCCCATTTGTGAAATTGTTCAACCTCAGAATTGAAGAGTGTAGTTTAGCTCTCACCTCTGATAGGTTTACTTCTCTATTAACATGTTGACCTATTCCTCCTGTCCAATAATTTTGAATAATTGCACTTGTATTTAAAGTGGTAATGTTTGAGAATTTACATACTAGTACATTAAACGTAAATTAACTGCATATGACGTGTAGCACTATCTAACCAGGTACTTTAACTGCTTGCTAGCTATTTATCTAGTAAAACAATACAACTACCTGTTTAACTCAACATTACAGCAAACAATACAATACATTTGTACAAAAAACAAGCTATAAAGAATAATAAGAATACTAATAATAATACTAATTGGCTTCCCAGTGTCACATCATTAGTTTACAAATGCTCCGAAATTAATCTGACTCCAATTCACAATGTCTCCATTCGATTGGCTGTCCCATTTGATTCAATATCAATTCCGGTTAGGGTATTTTATTGAACATACCATTTTTTTTCTTGGAAATTAAGAACTTAACTTGTCACAGAAGTTAAGGTGGAAATTTAAAGGAAAGTTATAACTTGGGGCTTTACTGGAAATATTAAAGGGATAGTTCACCCAAACATAACAATTCACTAATAATGTACTCACCACTATGTCGATGGAGTACGTAAAGAAATTTACATCAACTGAATTAAGATATTTCTTGGAAAGTGTTAATGAGTAAACATTTTGGAATGGATGTTTCTGTCGATGATCCTCCTTATGTCTATTCTTCAGGTGGTCTGGACTCCAGTTTAGTCGCTGCTACACTGGTGAAACTGGCCAAAGAGGAGAAGCTGGATTATCGCGTCCAGACTTTTTCAATTGGCGCAGAGGACAGCCCAGATGTCTTAGCTGCTCGCAAGGTTCATAGAACAGAGTCTGATCATGTGTATGTGGTTGGTTCTTTTGGAAAGAAAAAAATGGAAAATGTATTGTGTTTTGTGCTCATCAGGTTGCAGCTCATATTGGCAGTGAACACCATGAGGTAAACTTCACTGCAGAAGAAGGCATCCAAGCAGTCGAGGATGTGATCTACCACTTGGAGACATATGACATCACTACAATCCGTGCCTCTGTTGGTTAGTGCAAAATTTAATATCACATGACTTTTATCACACAGAAAAACCACAAAAACGTAATGTAGTGTAAATGGCTTTCTAAACTGCTATTCGGCTACCTGAAATTATAAAATTTAACATGATGCTTTTTTTTTTGCCGATGGAAATTTGGAGACCAGTGTATTTTATGTCCAGCAGTTGTGATTTTTATATAATCGTTCAGTAAAATTAGAATAAAACAAATTTTTATTTAGAATTAAGTTTAGGAGAAAACAGAACACTTTAAACTTGGATACAATTTTAATATGCAGGTCTGTTATATAACATTGTACATGGGGTGTTTATGTAGGATATATACCTAGGTTTACTTGCATAACAAATGGTGATATAACTTATTTGAAAACTTGAATATAAGTATTAAGGTATATATGTTTCTTTATTTAACTAGGATGCTACATTGGTAGTTCAATTTGGACTGCCAATTTGCAGTTACACTACATTGCATAGAAAACCCCTTTATTTATACTGTACTTGAATCGTCCTTTCTGTAGTCCCTCTCATTTCGGCTGCTCAGTTTCTGTTATGCTGAATCACTGCGTTCCTTTTCCTCCTGATTTCCCTATTTGAATACCACTGGCCTCCAGTGGAATTACTCTCAAGCCAAAATGTCAGTGGGGGCAACATAAATGTCACTAACTGTGCCATGAAATGATCATATCTGATAATCGCCACAAGCAATCATAAATCAGAATCAGAAACAAAAAGTATTTATTGCCAAGTAGGTTTACACATACAAGGAATTTGCTCTGGTTATTGGTGCATACAATGAACATAGAAACATAAAAACACAATAAATATAACACACATAAGAAAAGCAATAAAAAGAAACAATATATATTTACTCACTATTTACTTCTTATTTACTCACTTTTTCTAATATTTATACAAAGTAACATTTATTTAGACATAAACATATCTAAATAAAAATAGATAAAAGATATAAAAAGTGAAATGCAAAAACAGTGAACAGTGTCTGATTGCAATATGCAATGTAATGCAGTATAATATAATATAATACGGTAATTTCTCATATCACCTAGCTTTCCATTATGTTATCAAGTGTGCTGTCTCATTTAATGAAATTTCTGTTTCTGTGTGTTCCACTTCAGGGATGTACTTGATTTCAAAATACATCAAGCAGAAGACAGACAGTGTGGTGATCTTCTCTGGAGAGGGTTCTGATGAGCTGACTCAGGGATACATTTACTTTCACAAGGCAAGTCGTCGTAACTGAATCAGTCAAACTTTTTGTTGCAATAATTTTGATGCCGCTGCGCCAACGAAAGCCAGTGCCCTGGGGCATTATGTGTTAGAGTTGTCCATCCGTCCATGAGAATGAGAATGTCCCAAGATATCCCAAGAACACTTTGATGTTTGAATAATTGGTACAAAGATTCATTTGAGCTGTTTTCAGACATGAAGTGTGGTTAAAGTCCAGGGAATTTGGCCTTTGGCACAGTACAAGGCAGCAGGACCTTAATGCTAGGCAGTAGAGGTGGGAATTAATCGTTTTACCGATGTATTGCAATGTGAAAGTGGAAACCTTCATTGATGCAGTGATAGATCATAATCGATTAATTTAGTTATAGCAATACCCTGCGGCTGCATAATTATAACCACCGCTGCGAGGGATAGTGGCTGCTATCAAATCAGTTTGAGTTGATGAGTTTTTTTGTAAGGGTGATTTGGCTCTAATCCTGAGACACCAACAGGTACATTTCCATCATATGAAGGTGAAGTGGTTGCAGTATCTTAAACTTTAATAAAGTGCTACTACTGACAGATCTATGTTCCTCCTCCAGGCTCCATCACCCAAAGTAGCAGCAGAGGACAGTGTTCGTCTGTTGAAGGAACTCTACCTGTTTGATAATCTCCGTGCTGATCGCACCACCTCTGCACATGGGTAAAGAATTACTACTTAGAAAAATTACACAGTCATGCGTTGTTCATTCTCTGTTTGAAAACATTTTCTCTTTTGAAGGGAGAGAAATCAAAAAGTCAATTAGGGAATTTCCTACCTGTATAGTGATTCCAGCAACCAGACATATTTGGGCCATAAGTAATTTTTCTTTCTCATTGTGGTTTGGCAACATTTCAAATGTTTTTGTCTGGCTACAGAGTCCAATTTGACCAATAACTCCATGGGTGTAGGGCACATATCCAATAAAGCCCACCTCCTTATTTGAAGCGATCATATAATGAGTTAATGACTTTGTAAATGTGTTTTGTCCCAAAGTCTGGAGCTCAGAGTTCCCTTCCTGGACCACAGATTCACATCATACTTCCTCTCCCTGCCTGACGAGTTGAAAATTCCTCGGGTCAGTGGATCTTTGCAGCAATATGTTGTCTGACAAATACCTGTTTACTTCACTGCAGATGTCTGACGTCCAAAAAAGGCACTGAAATGAATAATTATTTGTTCTAATTGTGTTGTTTGTCCTGTGTAAGCAGCATGGAGTGGAAAAGTACCTTCTGAGGGAGTCCTTCAAAGGTCTCAACTTGATCCCTGAGGAGATCCTTTGGAGGCGTAAAGAAGCCTTCAGTGATGGTATGATGTCTATGAAGAAGTCCTGGTACACCTACCTGCAGGAACACCTAGAATCCATGGTACGTGTTAATGTAGGACCAAGATTGATGATACAGCAGCTCATACTGGTGTTTAATTTCATTCCTTTCATGTCGAGAGAAGAATAAAAGTGTAAATCAGTAGTTATGTATGTAGGAAAAATATGAATGGCCTCCATGATAACAAGTGGTTTACTGTTAAAAATGTATTACCTTTGTATTTATTGTACATATATCAGCTTCACCTGTGGATTTTTACAGAGTAGAGACAAATTAAATTTTGATAGCACCACATGCAGTCAACAGCTGCCTCCAATGTCCACATCCACTCATGGATAAACTTACCTCATGAATTATTAAGGAATATGCGGTAGTGCACTGCAAAGCAAATGCTAAAGAAAAGGTAGAGATCAAGGTTAATATGGATACTAAACATGATCATTATATATTATTATTTTTATGACAACAGAATTGTCACAAAAGAAAAGATGAAGTTAATTATTGAGTAATTGTACAACAAAAATAGGCATAAATCAATTTGTTCCCAAATCAATGTATCGATCTATAAATAAATAAATAGACAAAATTCCAAAGTGATGTATTATTTTTTTATATTTGATTGGGCAATAAACGGAGGAATTGGAAAATTGCAGTTAAAAATACATTAATATATTTTTAACATTTGTTAATTGAGTTTAAAAGGGAAATAACTGGATTCACAAACTGAATAAAGTATACAGATTTTACCCAGGTATTTAAAAGGGAAAATTCCCCCTACTTTTGCAATTAATTGTCTCTGCTGCAGTGCAACAGGCAATTGGTAGGGGGATGAAGGGGGATTCCATCCCCTTTTAAAACAAAATATCTTTAAAAAAAAAACATTCCCCTTAAAAACCTGTCAATGTTGCCGCCGTCTCAGGCATCCACCGTCTAACCTCAGTGAGAGAGAGTGCTGCATGTGCAGACGGAGTACTTATGTGTGCTTGTGAGCATCCTATAGTTAATCCTAACTAAACTAAATTGAACAACTCAAACGCAGGGAGTGTGAATTCATTCTCTGCTCAAGAGACCAACACCACTTTATGTTTACATAGAAATAAGATCATTGCTGCTACATTAATGTTTAAAATGGTGTTTAAAATCTTTATGGTACACATAGTAGCTGTTTTTTATGATCATAGGGTTTTTATCAGGAGACAGAATTTGTCAAAGCTTCATAGAATGGCATTTTATTTTACTTATGGTGTCTGCTCTGTCTTCTCTCAGGTGAACGACGATCAGATGAAGAAGGCTCACAAGACGTATCCTCACTTGCCTCCATGCACCAAAGAGGCCTACTACTTCAGACAGGTGTTTGAAAAGTTCTATCCAGGTCGGGCTGAGTGGCTCTCCCATTACTGGATGCCTCGCTGGACCAATGCCACTGACCCCTCAGCCCGGACCCTGTCTATCTACAAACCAGATAAAGACCAGTGATGTACGGAAATAGTTCAGTGCCTTAGTCTTCTGTCAGCTAAAGGATGACCTTCTTTATATTCTCCATGTTTAATTTGAACTTGGTACTTTGTCTAATTTTGCTCATTTCCAGATGCAGCTGTATTTTTGTCACTCATTTATTTCTTTTGGGATGTGTCATAGGTTAGTAGCCATTTGAAAATCACAAGGTATGTGCTTAAGCTGCACCCTGTCATTTTTTTGATATAATTTATTTTTATCTTCTTCAACCTGGGACAGGCTCTTTTAAAATTACCTCATAAGCATTTCTGTTTTCAAAAAAGATTGGCCTGTTAAGCATTTGCACTGCTGTACATTAAAGTTAAAACTCTATTTATTAAAGTACGAGAAGAAAGATAGAAGATCTAAGGAAATGGCACAAAAAGAAGCCTTGGGTTGCAGTGAGACAAGACAACACAAAGCTGTTAAATTAAAATGAAAGCCAATTTCATGGTTCACAGTAGATGTCCCCTAAAACATTTCTAGTGTCATTAACATTAAATTATATATATATATATATAAATATTACCTTTGAAAACCCACTTTAAGCAAGAAAAGAGTGATAATATAAAAAGTTAAATAAATACTTGTCAGATAAAGAAAACAGAATTGTTTCTGGTGGAAGTACGCTTTAAGAAGGGACTTAAAAGATGACTCAGACAGGTTTCTTCCTCCCCAGCTTTGTAATAACTTCATGATTTTGATCAGGATCTGGTCTGAGGTGGTGAAGTATTTTTGCATTTACTCAAATCAGATTGATGTTACAAAAATCCCAAACTGTGTTTAAGAATCAATAGCCTCTGTGTTATAAACTAGTCTAGATTTGACAAGTCTGGGAATAGTGCCTTTTATACACGAACTTGGCCAATAAGGTGTAGGTGGTTTTAGATGGTTTGTATCGTCACAAATAAAATAACGGTTTCCTAAATTTGAAAGTGAATTTAAGACAATTCTGATGCTTTATGTGGAATATTGAACAGTAAATGTCTGAACTGTTTGCGCAGCACTGTAATTCAATTTCCCCCATAAGCTTCCCCTTGACTGCAAAATTGACAATAAAATAACTGATGGAATGGATGTGTAGTCAATGAAGTTCTTAACTTAAATCCGGTAGTCATGGTCAGAATTCTGTGTTTTTACAACAGCTTAAGGTTCAGGTTGGGCGTGGCAAAATAACTCACTAGCACCCCCTAAAGGGCAGCCCCGGCACCAAGATTGGCCTACTTCTACAAAAATCTATAGGGACATGTGTCTCTTCATGAAAAAGAAATAAGTCTCTTGGATAGATATGCAAGACCAAACAGGAAGCCCGCCATTTTGGATTTTTTGGCCATTTTAATCATTTTCTACAATTTTACTTTGATGAACTTGTTGTAGGGCTTTCATCAGATCAACTTCAACTTCTGGGAATGTCACCTAAACAAGATGGAGATATAAAATGAGTGGGTAGATTTGATTTCATCACACGGTGTGACCATGGCCTGGCGTCAAAGTTTGATTACACCCCATCAAAACACGAGCTTCTGTATCTCAGACATGTTTGGTCCAATCAAGTCCGAACTAGATGTGTAAGACAAGACTCGTGACTTGATGACATCTACAAAAACATCATGACTTAAAACCACAGCGCCACCTGCTGGCTACAGGAAGTGAAGCGTTTATCCTTGCCGCAGAGCGCAAAAGGCATGCAACGTGGAGACGTGTGCTTGGTCATCGATCACTCTCTCTTCACCGACTGCAACAGGCTTGACATTTGACTGTGCTCAGGCCTGTTAGTGCTACAACGTAGCCCTAGTTTGTGTAGGCTGCAAAACTGCGATAAATGGTGTTCGATGGGCCACGCATTCACACTCTGCTTGTCAATATATTTGGCCAATCAGATGAAGCCCCGCTACTCTAGATGATAAATCAGAGACATTCATATCATTGACGGGTTTTTCTGTCAATGAATTATTGTCAAAAGAATAGAGAAAACTGATTATTTGAAAAACAGAGACATGACGGAGCCTCAAATCTCCCTCTGCGTCCTCCACTGTGGAATTTTCAAGGGATCTCGTTTGTCCTGGGTCAGATTCATCATTATGATAAACGTGTGCATGTCATGTTTTGAGGCCAAATTTTGGTCAGATACCATAATAATGAGGACATTTTGGCTGTTCCTCACAAATTCAAAGGACTGTTTGAAGGTTAAGAATTGGTTTTAAGGTTAGGGTTAGATTTAGGTTTAGGTTAAGACCCGAACCGACTCATTTACCTGCTCTGTCCGGAAAAACTAAAACCTGAGAGCCCTTCCTATTTGGACTTGTGGTGCAGATGCCAATATTGATAGTGTGTGAGTAAAAAATCCAATACCAATAAGGGCAAATTTATATATGAACATTAAAATAATTCAGAGATAGCTAAACTTAATTAAGACTTTGTATGTAATATTTTGCATATTTAAGACTTTTCCAACCAGCAGTAATTGTGGATTCACAGTTTTATTTCATTGTCTTAAACAAAGTAAAAATGTGGAATATGGCCAAAATGGCCACTAAATGCAAAATAGCAGGCTTTCTGTTGCATGTTTCCAATTGCACCTGGAAACTTTTTTGTTTGTCTGGTTATGATACACCTGTGTATTAATTTTTGTGAAGATCGGTCAATGTGAACACGTTCCGGGGTCTCGGGGGGGGGGGGCACCCTATGAGCCATTTTGCGATGCCCATTGAAAATTCCTCCAGAATATGTAAATTTTCACCACTTTCTAACTCTCTGCAAATTTTGGTAAGAATTTGAGCATGTTAAAGCCCTCAAAAAGCCAATTCATTTGCCTGAATAATAATAATCATTACAATTTCAATAGTGCCTCCCACTGTCAGTGCTCGGGCCCTAATTAATCACTAATGACAGAATCTGCTGATCCTTGAGCTGAACTTGGTTTCTATTTTTCCGGCGAAGATCCCTTTTTGAGTGGCTGGATTTTTTTTTTTTTAAATGCGTCTTACAAATACCCGATTTTAACTTCAAAAAGAAATGTGACAACATGTTATAAAACAAAACTGCTTTCTCTCTATTAGAAAAAAAACCACTGACACTCATGAGGGAGATATTTCTCTATTCATCCTCGTGAAATCTTTACAAAAGTGACATTTACAGAGTCGTCAGTGCTAACCGTGGAACCAAACAGGAGTAGGAATGTACTGTGGTCCCAGCAAAAAGGTAACAGTCACATTATTTACAGCCTCGACACCTGGACCACAAACAGATGACAGAAGAAACGCACATCGCTCCTGATTGGACACGCGTTACTGCGGAGGGGTACACACATGATAACGGGTAGAACAGGCAGACACTAATCATCATTTGCTCGGGATGGAGACAGGAAGTTAAAAAAAGTCAGGAGTATTTTAGGTTTTGGTTGAGTGACAGATGAGTTACCTGCAGAGTCTAAGGCAAGCGTCCCTACTTTCTGCTCATTTCAGGATCGTTTTAAGTGCAGAGAAAAAAATGTACATTCTGTTGGAGGCAGACGAGGAACAGTTATTTCTTAGCTTTGCCTTTCCCTTTGCCTTTTCCTTTCCCCTTCCCAGAATCTTCTTTCTTCTCTTTCGACTCCTTGGTGGCCTTTGCCTTCTTCTGCTGCAGGGAGGAACAAGAGACAGATGAGATATTATAAATAGATAGAACATAATGTGATTTAGTGTGAAATGTGAACAAGACGATTGCACTATTGCAGTTTGAATTACTTTGATCATAGCGTCGGCTTTCAGGCTCTCCCCTTCCTCCTCGGACTCGTGACGTCCATTGTCCATGTCCTCTCCTCCCAGCTCAGACTCCCCACCACCACCACCAGCAGCACCACCAGCCCGGCCTTTCTTCACAATTTGCAGCGAGTAGGGTGTGAGATGAACTTCTTTGTTGTAGGCCCGTGTGAAAGCTGCCTTCACCTGGGAGGATAAAGACAGCACAGATTTTAAAACTCTCATTTCCTGGACAAACAACATCAACCACAGTATATAATGTACTGGAGTTAGTTTTAGTCTATCAACTTATTGTTTTCGGCTCCACTGCCAGCCAATCACAACAGCCCAAACCATACACCCCTCGCCTCCTCCTGACCTTAGACTCTAGTTTGGAGTAGGGGTCAGGTTGTCCGCCCCAGACGCTGATCTCCATGATGCTGTCCACATCCTCCTTGATGAGGTTGTAGCTGTCCAGCAGCTGCACGGCCGGACCGGCGCCCTCAGCTCCGAGCCTCTGGAGTGGGCTCACCAGCGCCTGCCTCAGGTAGTGCAGGTAGTCCAGGTTCACAGCCTGTCTGCTGCTCAATGTCCTGCAGGAGCCAAACTGATTAAACACTGTGATTTTGTGTTGAAGGTGTAAAGAGTTAGGGAGAGAT
This sequence comes from Pleuronectes platessa, assembly GCF_947347685.1. Taxonomy (NCBI): domain Eukaryota; kingdom Metazoa; phylum Chordata; class Actinopteri; order Pleuronectiformes; family Pleuronectidae; genus Pleuronectes; species Pleuronectes platessa. The sequence goes on along the minus strand of NC_070628.1, from coordinate 13,723,207 downwards.
GCAGGTTCGACTCACTTTAAACTCATGTGTGAGTTCAGCTCCTGAATGATACGGGAATGTTTACCGGTGGACGAGTGCTTGCCGAGCCAGCTGGGAAATGTGGGGAACTGACTCATATAGCCTTTCATCAGCTCACCTGGTAACACACTGGCATAGATGGCCTACAAACACACACACACAAGTTATTGCAAGAATGATAAGGATAAAGTTTATGTTTACAAAATCTGTCATATAATTACTTTTAGTGTTTTATACAAAAAACTATTTACAAGAGACCTTACATTTCTGACTCACAAGTTTAAAGGAAACCATCTGCTCCCGAAAAGAATAAAATATAAGGATTATGATACAAGGATCATGTTGTGTTACCTGGGTCGGCAGCAGGGACCAGTTCTGCCGAGAGCGTATCTGTCTGTCAACCAGATCTCCGTCTGAGATGGAATCCGCTGTTTTGCTGAGCAACACCAGGTGGGACTTCAGATCTCCACTGTAAGAACATGAAATAATAAGCTCCACATTTTTGTGAAATAATATCATTGATTTTATTGTGATTCTATTTCAGGTGGGAAATGTTGGGAACCGTCTCTCACCTGGCAGCCGCTGGACGAACGTGCAGGTAGTTCTCTTGGACGAAGAGCGGAGCTAGCGAGTAGTCGTGGAAGAAGAGGTCGGACTTGTCGATGAGGCTCATGTGGGAGGTCTCTTCGCCCAAGGCAAACACCTTCCTGCAAACGTCAAACGGCCCCAGCTTCATGTCCTTGCGGGCGCTGGCCGAGTCAGACTTGCACTGGTCGTACGTCATCACCTTTTCTTTAACGGACCACATGCTCAGGTTGTGAATCACCTGGAGAAAGGAAAGCCAGCTTGGTGAGAGGGTGGCAAACAACGACAGAACCTTGGTGTGACTGGACTTTTACGACATGTTGTCTTCTTTACCTGGCGGATGTCGTGATTGGAAGCCAGGATGATTTCGTTGAGAGCTGGAGGAGGGATCTTGATTCCCTCTTTGAAAGTAAGGGACATCATGGCTCCCTGACAAATGGAAAAGGAAAGTGAGAGGGGAAAGTAAATATTTACATTCGCTGACATTATGATTTCAAAGCTTTTGTCATTTCATTCTGATATACTGTCAGATGTCGGGCCGGGCGTTTGTGTACCTTAATCTGTTCCACTCGCGGCCTCTGGAAGCGCAGATCGAAGCAGTAGTTGGCGAGTGACCTGATCTTCTGATGGTTACGATCGTTGCACATGCAGATGATAGGAATCTTTGAGCTTCTGATCAGGCCGATCATTTCCTACGAGATGTCAGAGGTCAGCATCATGAACACATGGCAGAGGAACTAATGAGCACTGAATGTTAAAGACAGCTGGAGATGAAAGATTATCAGACAGTAAACAATCATGTCACTTTGTTATTCAGTCTGACATTGTGTTAGGAGCAGAGAGCTAAGGAAACATGTTGATTCGAGAGTTGTTATTTATGGAAGTGGATATCAAGTCAGAGAAGTGCGACCTCTGGATCTGGTTATTTTTTAAGTAGGTTTGATCATCTTTTAAAAACGTGGAACTTTTGTGTGACTAATACCGAAACGTGTTTATTTACCTGGATTCCTCCACGGTCTTCATTACCAGCCATGCCGTCAATCTCATCCATGATCAGGATATGTTTGCTGCTCACTGTATTAGACGTACCTACAGAACACAAACACCAACCGTTACCACAGAGTTTCCCATTAATAACAAACTATGGCAGCCCTTTACAGTCAAATTTGTCCTGCCACATTTTCAGAATCTGAAACGTTTTACCTGTTGGTCTTTTCACTCTCCCTCACTGTGTCAATGCCCAGTCAAAACATCCATTAAGTTTTTACAGTCCTCTGAAGGCAGGCAGATTGCTGCATAACATCAGCACATATGGCTTTCACTGGGTGCATCCCCATGACAGACGTACAGCTCTAAGCTGTTGGGCATATCTTTGCTTGCTGTACATCAGGAGTGTGTCTGCTCACAGGGCAATTACATGACTGTATCAAGGCTGCTGTAGGTTCACTTGTGAAAAAAAAAAGAAAGGATAGTTGTGAGAGGTGTCACCTTTGTAGAAGCCCTCGATGCTGGTGTTGTTCAGTGACTCTGCGATGACCTGCTTCAGGGTGTTTTTGCTGCGAGCACAGCTGGCGTTCATCTCCACGTAGCTGAAGCCCAACTCCTGCAAAAAACACACACACACACACACACACACACACACACACACACACACACACACACACACACACACACACACACACACACACACACACACACACACACACACACACACACACACACACACACACACACACACACACACACACACACACACACAGTGAAGAGGCTGAGTCACAGCTTGGAGTCCTGGCTGAAGTAATAGTTCAAAAGCACCAAAGACTGAGCCAAATATTCTTGTTTATTACTGACTTCACAGACGAGGGCAGCAGTCGTGGTCTTCCCCACCCCCGGAGGTCCAGAGAGCAGAGCAGCTTTAAATCCTGATCCATCATCTTTCCCTCCAAACTTGCCAAACCTTACTGCACCTGACAAACAGCACCAAGCATGTGGTCTTTAACAGAGGTGAATATATATATATAAGAGATAACCCTTACTTTATACAAAATTAGCTATGGTTTTCAAGTTAAACTGCCTGCTACCTGGAGCCTTGGAAACGGTGCCACTGTGGTTTTTGTGCCAGTTCTGCAGCCACCGCAGCAGCTTATTGGCGCAGCTCTGATCCCCCTGCTGGCCAATCACAGTCTTCAGAGAGCGCGGGCGGTACTTGTCCACCCACAGCATGCTGGCGTCCTCTGCAGTTCTGGATGAGGATATTGATGGTGTTGGGGCTGAAGTTGAACATGAGGAGGAAAGGCCCAGCTCCCTCCGGGCCGTGTGACCTGTGCCTCTGCCAGGTGGGGTGCCGCCACTTCTGGTCGATCTCCCGTGACCTTGTGCCAGGCCAGTCTTTGACGGGCTCGGGGTTTGAGGAGACCTGGAATTCCCCTTTGAAGGGGAGATCTTCTGGGCTTTGGGGGTGCTCTTCGACGTTCGGCTGGGGGGAGTCTTGGTTTTGGAAGCTTTGCTCTAATTGAGAGAGATATACACATCCAAATAAAAATTTTGGTTAAGTGTAATCAACGAATAACTGAGTCAGAGATACTATATTTCAGTAAATACTTTGCTGACCTCTGCCTCTGCAGCAATCTCATACTTGGACTTCTTCCCTGGTTTGGTTCTGATCAGCTCTAGCAGAGCGTCCTCGTCCAGGATCTTGGTTCCAAAACTCTCGGCCTGAGCAGAGTGAGACGGAAGAGAATTAAAAACTGGATGAACATAATGTCTAAGACAGACACAGGGAAACACTGCAGAAATGAGTCAGGAAGGGAAATGAAACAGTTAAACTGCTATTAAACTAGTGTAATGTAATAACTGTGACTTTAACACCGTTAACTCGTCATCGATCATAGATCACAACAATCACACCAGTTTTCTTCAGGACACATCAGTCACCTTGTCGAGTTTGGAGAGCCCGCTGTCCCTGCCCTGCACCAGGTAGGTGGTCTTTTTGCTGAGGTTACCCGTCACCTTGCCCCCGTAGCGCTCGATGAGGGATTTGGTGTCATCTCTCTCCATAGACTCGAGGACCCCCGTCAACACAAACACACAGCCCTCCAAACAGTTCTCTGCTCCCTGGAGAAAACACGCACAGCGTACAGTCAGAGATACAGATGGTGGTCAGCGGCTTTTCTTTACACAACTGTCTGAAGGCTGGTGTGTGTTACCGTTGGGATTTCCTTGGAGCCCAGAGCTCGTGGTCCATCTCTGTTGAGGTAGTTCCTGAAAGCTGACGGGTTACCTTTCTTCTTCTCAGCGTCATCAGGACTTGTGGTTGTGCTCTGATCAGGTTAAGAGACATATGAGACATGGTAACTTGTTCTTTCAATTGTTTTAACACTTGTACTTATGCAGATGTTCACTTTGAGTTTTTCTGCTTGGTATTTTATCCTGAGTTTCTGTGATTGCTGCAGAACCAGTTGGCTTTTGGGAAAATATTATTATTATGTTAAGATATTAAGGTGTCTTCAAAGCTCACCTCTGGTTCCTTGGGAGATGTTTTAAGTGCCGTGGGAGTTGTTCCTGTTTTGGGTGTGAACTTCATGTGTGAGCTCGATGAAGCGATGGGCTCCTTCTTGGGAGAGGTTTTAATTTTTGAGGGTGAAATGAGGGTCTTCCTCTTAGACCCTGTGGCGCTCTCTTCATCTCTTTTCTTCATCATGGCCAGTTTGGAGCTGGCTTTGACAGGGGAAAGGTTCTTCTTAGGAGTCGGACTGATTACGTCTTCAGACTTGATCCTGGTCGGTGTTCTGCTCGGGCTGCCAGCAGCAGAGTCTGTGCAGCTCTTTTTGGGGAATGCAGCTTGAGCTTGTTTTTCATCAGAGCCTTTACGAGCCTGAATGAGGAGGACATTACTTATTCAATTTCATGACAGCAATCATCGGAAGTGAGCTTGACTTTTTATCATTTTGTTAAGTTACCTTCTTGGCCTGGGGCTCCTCTTCCAGCATGGCCAGTGTTTTGGCAAACTCCTCATCCTCATGGACCTGCTTTTCCAGCTGCGTAAAGTCAGGGGTAGAAAGAAAAAGCATGAGAATGGAAAAGTAGAGGCAAAGTTACACTATGAGTACAATCTATTTTACTATGAGATAAGCTGAAAAACCAACTGCCCCCATGTGTGTGTGTGTGTGTGTGGGGTGGGAGGTTACATTCAAGGATTTAAGCAAATACTAACTCAACATTTTGAATTTCCGGAATTCTCCAACTGATTCTTAACAACTTGTAAAGTTTCAGATTGACAGAGAAGACAGTAATAACTCCTTAAATTATAGTTTCACAACATATATGTATCAGTCACTTATCATAATTTGATCTATAAAATAAAGGTTTGAAAATAAAGCCCATTATTTTCAGAGTTTAAAATTACTTTAGTTTTCTGATTTTAATCCAAATAATAGAAGAGTTGACATAGATTTCTCAAGAGAATAATTGATGAAAAAGCATATTTAAAGAAAACTGAATATAAGGGGAGTGTTGAGCCTTGGCAGACGTATGAATACTACCGAGTGACATTCTAATAGATATAAATAGCAGCATAACTGTTGGTTGACTTTTCGATAAATTAACTACTTGTGTCAGCTCTGACTTTTAGCTCCTCACTGATCCGCTGTTTATGTCGATCAGCCCTTACCTCCATGTCCTCACTCATCTGCAGCTGTCTGGCAATCTCCTCATCACTGATCAGATCTTCCGTGTCCTGAATTGGCTGAAGAGGAAGATGGGTTTTGTTTTTTAAAGTCAGTTGTTGCAAAAGTATCAGTTGTTAGTAGTGACCTTGAATAAAATCCTTTGTCATTACTCACAGCCTTTCGTTTGGTGCTGGCTACCAGCTTCTTCTCTGAGCGCTGAACAGTGCTGGTGCCGAAGTAGTCCATCACTGAGGTGGGGGTTTGTTTGGACGGAGGAGGCGTCTTGGGGGATACAAGCACTGGAGGAGACTTGAGCCCAGTCTTTGCCCTCGTGGAGGGCGACTTGGCGGGAGGTGTCGCCACCTCTTTGGCCCCCGGACGAGCACTCTCTTCCTCTGACTTCCTCAGTTTGGACGTTTCGTCATGCTTGGTTTGAGAAACCTTCTTCAAGGAGTGAAAGTTGTCACTGTCTGAGTCTACGATTGAAAAAGAGAAATATCTTATAAAAACCACCATCCTCCTAAATCAAGCATGACATGAGCTCTAGCATGTACAGTATGTCTGAACAATGATGAAAAAACATCACCTGTCTCAGAGACATATTGCACAGGATCTTTTTTAGGAGGCGGCGCGGGCTTGCTGCTCTTCTGTTTCTCTTTGGCAGATATCTTTGACTTCCTGACTGGCTCCTCCTCTTCCGAGTCTGGAGGGAAAAATAAAGACAGGTGGTAAAGAAAAGACACAGCGAGGATGAAGAGCAACGAGAGCATTATTCTGAAGGGGAACCATATATCAGAACGGCAATGTTCTTACCCGACTCTATGACGGCAGGCTTCTTTCGTTTTTTCTCACCATCCTTGCGTTTCTCTTCTGTTTTGGGGCTTTTGACCTGAAAGAAACAAAACATAACCAAAACATAATTAACCCAGATGAAACCAATACAATAATACAGTAACAGGCACATGGTCACAATTATACCAAAGTTATATTTGGATCAGATATTAAGGAGATTGTGATGGAAATCTAGAGATACAAGAGGCTGGAAACAACAAAGTTATCTACGTGTATTTAATAAGGGGCTTTCTGCAGAAAGGATCAACACAAGGAAACCACAAGGGTCTCAGAGTGAGGATGAAGAACAGTCAAAAACATAGATCTTATATAGGAGGATTTAGGGCTGTCCTTCTGAACCAATCCAGGAAGGATACATGGTTGGGGGAAGGAGAGGAATCTAAACATTAGCAGCTGATTCACATGTGTTTCCTTAGGTGATAAGAAGACATCCACTCCTTCCTTTGATGGGTAATTAAGTAACAAATGGTCTCGCCGTATTTCAACACTGTGCCGACCACAAAACAGCTCAAGTCTTAAACATTTGGTGTATGTAAATACAAGTCATAAAAGTCTCTTACAAGGCTGCAGAAACTTACTATCCAAATACAAAATAGTTTGTCAACCATGTTTAGTTAATTTTTCTACTACAAGATTTAAAACTTAGAAACTTAAACAATAAAACGCTGCAGATAAAATAAAAAAATCCATTTCCAGTAGTGACAGTGTATTCAAAATCATAATTTAAGCCTGGGCAATGTTAAAAATAATGTCCAGATTGACAGAGAAAAGCTATATTAAATATATTACCTATATACTTGATTAACCTGATTTACCACATATAAAAAAGGAACAGTTTACAACCCAATATCTACATTAAAAACTACGGTTCAGACTTTTAACATCTGGACTGGATCAACAGAGAGAATCAAGAATGTATAAAACACAGTTTCGGTTGAGTGAGCCTATCGTAAAAACACAAAAAGAGAGATTATGTTTTTCTTCACATCCAGAAAATAATGGACAAGGTCCAAATCAAAAATCACTCTTCTTACACCTGTCAAATGTAGACACATTTTTATATTGGAAAAAACACAGAATAAGATGTGTGCCAGTAGTCTTCCACATTAGAACAGTTCCAGATCAAAACTGTTAAAATCTAGATGAGATTAACAGGGACACTGGTAATTCCCTGTTTCCTATGTTAAATCAATTTCCTTGCCTTGTTGCTCGGTTTCTTTTTCTGCTTCACTTCATCATCTGGAGACAGCGGCTTGCTATTCTTCTTCTTCTTCTCTTCAGCTTTCACGGTTCCATTTGGCGCCGGCTTGTGCACCGCAGGTTTCACTGCAGTCGGTTGAAAGAAGCGCCTGATGTCCTGAGAGCAGAAAACAACAAAGCTCTTCAGTGGATTTCTTCATTTACTGAAATTTTAATTGAAAATACAACAGATACATAAAAACACACTTTTCCAAACAACCCTGTGGGGAACCTTCACTCGCATTCATCACAGCACCGCTTCTCCTTTACTGTAAATCCCACTCATCTCCCCTCCCCATACACCCCTCTTGTTTTTTAAACACACAAGTGCACTTGGAGGTGCAACCCTCATGGTGAGGGGGATGTCTTGTCCAGTCATAGACAGAGTCCAGCCACATGAAGGGAGCCTGTCCCCTGAAGAAGCCCGTGCACAGAACCTCTGTGAACGTGAGTGAGAGGATGGCGGAGCCTGCTCTCCCTCCTGTGACGACACCAGCTGTGGGGTTTTGTGAAGGGCCTCCTCAGTTGGGAGCTGGAGGATGCTGGACTCCATTTCCCTTTTGAGTTGTGGCAGCCAAGACACAACCAGTTGTGACTCTGTTACTTTGACGTCTACACTGAGACGCTCATTCTGAAACCAAACACACTCGTGTCTCTTTCTGTCATGGGCTCCCCAGGATTTTTTTTTTTTTTTTCTACCAAAACAATATATACGATATCAACGGTTACAAACACGATAATCAAAATGCTCCTGGTTAAACTTTAAACCACAGCCTGCTAGGTTTTTCCCGTTTAACCTGCAGCTAACACTTTATTAAAGCGTTCGTCGTGTTTTAAAGTCTGAAACGTACCATGATGGAGACGTTTTCTCGCAGTTTTACGCTCAGGTTAGTTGTCAGTAGTCAGAAAATCCTGCAGCCGCTTGGCGCGAAGAGGGGCTCTGCGGACGCCTGGTGATGACGTACATACCGCGGGCAGCGTCTACGTCCTGTGAGTCACTCTGCATTGTTGTTGTTTTTTAATAATACAAATACAATGGAAGACAACACGTTAAAAAATCATCTACAGCAAATATGTCAGGTTTAGTTTCCAAGATTATATTCTAGATAAAAACATCATCATCTTTGACTATTTCAATGATTTTAAACTGTTCTATTTTATTTATTTTACTTATTCCTCCCTAAGATAAAGGATTTCCTGAAATTGTATCGGTTTTTTAACGATAACAAATAAAGTGAAAGACAACAAGCTACAAAATAAGTAATCTGCATTAAAAATGTCATAGTCGGTCAGTATGTTTTATTATTAAAATAAAATACTGCCACACCGGCCCCAAAACAAACCAACAAAGCAAGGAATTTCATTAAATGTTAAATTGATTATTATTTATATATTGATTTGTTTTATCAATCTTTTTGTTTTAAAAGGCTATATGAATAAAGTGTATCATTATTAGCATTTAGAAATTTAAGTGCGAATAAAGTGGTATTTTGGAGTGTAATACTTTGAATACGTTTCAAATAAATAAATTAGAAAATGCCGTCCACGTTTTAAAACTAATCCTTAAATCTGCTATAAACAAGCCGGATTGGAGATTACATTGAAGTTACATTTTACGTTGGCAGAAGTGAACTGCGCAGGATTCATATAATTTTATTTAATTTAAAAAAATTTTTTTATTTTGTTTTAAATTGTTTAACTGTTTCCAGATTCTGACCTTGCATTGAGGGAGGCCACATTACTGTCTCGGGAAATGATATTCACTTTAACCCTGCATTATGCAGTAGGCTATAGACTGGAGATGGGCTTGACCTCTTGTTCAAAACGTTTTGATTATGTACCCGGTGATACCTTAGGCTGAAATGGCACAAGCAGAAACTCAGTGGGATTAAAGAGGTCAGATTAAATGAAAACTGAATTTTACATAGATCAGGTTTATAGAGCAGATCTCTGGTTTTCTCCCCTCACACTAAATGTTTTATAGTCAGTTTAAACCCTAGACATGTTTTAAATAAATAAAGAATAAACAGACAACCACAGCACCAAATTTAAGGGGTTGATGCATCATTATTAAAAAAGCAGATAGAAAAAATAAGTTGGGTTTCAGAATTTGTTCTTGCGATTTATCAAAAATAAACAATTTCATGTCTTATCTTAAAATTACATACTAAATTGTGATTTTATTTTGGTTGTAGAATCCATTTCATTCACATTTTAACAATTTGTATAAACTGTTTAGAGATATTCAGTTTCTGATCACCTTTCATTTCTATTCCATTTTAAAACTAATGTCACATGAACATTGAGCTGCAGCAGAGTCTAATAAAGGCAACAAACAACCAGAGGGATTCATTGGAAAAGATGGTAATTTTATTGGTCGTCAGAGAAGAACATGTATTAAGCTTCGGTCTCCACCACAGTGGTTCTTTTGCTGATGTAGATGCCGTCCAGGAACTTCCTGATATCCTTCTTTTGGACCTTGGTGGCCTGTTGGAATCAAGGCCGCTGAAAAAGGCGACACGAGTGTTAGAGGGGAAATAAGATCACATGCAACATGTCAGTAGTTTAACCCAAATCTAACAAGGCCTGACATGAGTAGTATTGAAGGATTTTTGATGCATGCGTTTAACTCATGAAAAACACAGTGAGGCACGTAATGCACACACTGCATAGGAGTGAGCAAGAGTTTAGCATTTAAATCAGACTTTAACAAATTGTTGAAATCTTTGGTTTACAATCAAGTTTCTCTGACACAAGGGCCAGATGTCAAGTGTAAGAAGTTCATGCCTCCAAAAACTGAAGAATACACCTGTAATAAGTTGTGGTGAGAACAGTAATTTGCAGCTGCAAATATATTATAGCTACATTTTATGAAACAAAATCCATGAATAGAAATAAAACCAGAAAACTTTTGATCAATGGTTTCAGTCATTTGTTGGTTCAAGATTCTCCAATGAGCACTAAATATAAGCCAATCGATCAACTTTTTGATTGTTTGGCCGATCAGAAGAAATCGTGACATTTGGGGCTCTGGGTAATTTTGTAAATAGTTATGCCAATTAAGGCAAATACTAGGATTGTTGTTATCATATTGAACAGTAGTCGCACTTAACATACAAAAGTATTGCATAAAAACTTTAAATTGTAGACACTGGAAACAGAAACATGCTTTTACAAAGACAGTTATGGAACATTTAGAGAAAAATAAAACAGAAGAGGTCCCAGAGGAGGCTTTGGCGGCGTTGTCTAACCTCTACGACTGCAGATTGGCAATTTTAATTTTCCGGCTGCGAGACTGTTCCTTTCTCAGAGACGTAAATACCATCCAAGAACTTTCGGATATCCTTATTTTTTACTGTGGTGGCCTGCTGGATCAGAGCAGCTGAAACAGAGAGGTCGGGGAGATAAGCAACATGTCACGTCACACACACAGATCACAGTAAATACAGAGATGGATGGATGGAGATGGAGATGCAGTGTGGTCAGGACGTACAATGTGACTCTTAACTTCAAAATCATAGTCAACGGGTAAATGCTAACAATCTTAGACAAAAAATGACTGAGGAATAAAGGTGTTAAACATCAACGTCACTAGTTTTCATTCAGGGATTCAACATTCATCAGTTCACCCCAGTGTAATGAGGAAGAATATTACATATTACACTTTGACAGGAAACGTAATATTCTTCTGCTATATGACGACAGAACGGTGTAAACACCACTGATGTTCAGGGGAATCTACTGCGTAAAGCAGTAGATGAAGGGGGGGGACTTTTCATGAAAACAAGATTCATCACTACATCACAGGACTAGAAGCACAGACTGGTGTTGTAGAAACAAATCTACATTTTTAGGAGAAGTAACAGCCGTCTGTCAATCACATGCCATCTTCAGATTTCTGTGATATCATCTGTGCTTCCTTTAACTGCACAAGTTCATCATTAGTTTGATGAGCTTTATAATTAACATGAAACGAGGTGTCCATGTAGGCTCATACGTAGGAGGATACATTTCGGACATAGTTCTACAAGTTTGTGTGATAATATGCAGAGAAATTTCTGTCTTAAAGAAAAGAGGTCACATACATGAGTTTGACACCAGCTCAATGTCATTGCCTTCCAGGATCAGCTCATCCTTCTGGCCCGCTGAGACTGAACAGACAACCCCTGAGGAACAGAAGCAATCATCATCACATGTCCAGTACAGGTAGAACAAGCAGTTCAATGGACAGGAAGTGGAAGAGCTGCTTCATTACACTGTCGATTAATCCTGGTCTCAGTCTATAGTGTTTATTACAGCAGGTTATATTTATAAGAGAAAATCCATAATATTTTGAAGTCTACTAGATCGGGACATAATACCACCCAAAATACACAGCAACAGCACATTTGCTTGTTTGTTAGCTTGTCCATAATATAAATTACTTTAACACTTGACCATACAGATGCTACAGTATTATTCTGCAGACTCACCAGCCCTCATTCCGACACGGCGAATGTACTTCTCTCCCAAGAAGTTCCTGATCTCCACCATGGTTCCACCCTCCTGGATAACGACGTTGATGGGGAAATGGGCGTACACAGAACGCATTTTATACCGGAAACCCTGCAGTCAGACAGGAGAGTTAGTCACTGGGTCAAACCATGAAGACAAATTATTCATCAACAGTCAGCCTGTGGCTCAACGCTGGTCACTGTCAATAACTCAAACTGAAGTCTCACCAAAGTGACACCCTTGATCATGTTCTGGACATGGCTGCAGATGGTGCGGACTGTGGCCAGCTCCTTCCTGTTTCCCCACCATTTATCCACACGAAGCTGAGGAGAACAGGGACATGCGTTATTTTCTCTAGAGTGGACTGATGCTGATGCAATGTGGTCAATTAATAAATAAATAAAATGTCAACATTTTCTAAAGATAAGACATTTTCTTATTCCAGACTAATTTAAGCTCCATGTATCTGTTTTCATACACTCATGAGACTTAATCGTTTAGTACTAAATCCTGTGGTAACACTTGGGAGGGGGCAGAAATAAGCTGCAAACACAACACTGACACATTCTCACCTTCTATGTTGATCAGATTAATTTCTCTAGCATCTAAGAACCTAAATGCTAAATATGAAGTTGAGTTCCACTGGAAAACAAAGTCTCCCGATTTCAGGAGCATTTGGCTCTGGGGCGTTTACCGGCTCCACTGAGTTCACCCTCTAGTCGCTGGTCAGCAGTTTAATGATGAGCAGATATTGTATTGTTAAAGACTTTGTGTGTTGATACACCTGCACACTGTGATTGAGAAAGCAACAGAGTCTGAACTGTTCCACCTCTTAATGGCAAACGGAGCAGGGAATGACTTTCTTTCCTCCATCGCTTCAAAGAATCTCTAACATTAACCTCATTTCATCCTCTGATCGAAATCACAGTTTCCTGCATTGGGACCGATTTGCAAGCCTCTTACCTTCTTCTGTTTCTTGCCCAGCAGGCTGAGCTCCAGGTTGATGTGGTTGAACTGTCTTGTGAGTTTTCCACGGGGCCCCTTGACAGTCACTGTCCGGCCCTTCAACCTCACCTCGACTGCACCACCGCAACAAAACAGAGAGGAAGGCGTGAGGAGACACTTCAGGCTCACGATGGACAAATGCACAGGATCACTTTGACAAGACGCTCACCTTTGTCGGGGATGTCGACAGTCTGACTGCTGAGAATGGTCTTCATTCTGTGGAGACAAACACAGCGTGTCAGAGGCTGTGGGGCCTGGTCGCACACGGTATGACAATTGTGTTACTCTGTTGAATCCATGTTGTACTGTCAGGCTGCTGAGATAATAACAACTCTGGGTCTAGGTGACTTGTTGGTGCTCAATTGGTGTCTGCAGCCACACTGCCATACATCTGCTAGCACTGAGGCTAATGCTAACTTGTAGCCACATTAGCAAGACTGTTGTTGAACTTTTACTGAACAATCACACGTGTACCGCAGGATTGTGACTGTGAGTGAAAACCGGTAACACACGATAATGTACTTTTACAAATAATAACGACAAAGCTTCCGCGGCCCTCGGCAGCGTCAGGCCTGGAAACAGACAGCTATCAAACAAACTAATATATCTACTCGTTAAGACCGTATAGAGTTCAAATACAGCCCATGGGATGAAATACATCGTCCTATGTGTGTGATGGTTGAAATTCGCAACACTAACATGTTTAATTTGCAAAGATGGAGTTAGATTAATTCTCCGGGTGGAGATTCTCGGGTATCCTCACCTCGCCGGTAGCAGAGGAAAGGAGGACGGAAGGACGTCACCACGGTGTTGTAGAGCACGCACCGAACGTCATCAGGCATTAGTAGACGATCCACGCATGGATAGGATATTGTCGATAAAGCACAAATACTCACGTAAAGATCGATAACAATGAAGGTGAGGAAACAATATTGTGCTGTAAACTGGATAATTTACATGTATATGTTTAACTAAATTATATATCACGTTTATTTATATTTATATTTGTCGTTTGGTTCTGCCGCGTTCAAGATCAGCAAGCACAGTGGGGAAATAGTACTTCAGCTTTATTTTAATCATCTTATTATTACTCTGTGAATTAAAGTACAGGGTGTTGATGATTGGCTGGTGGATTTGACCAAACAACATTAGTGGTGGTTCAATTTTAATCAAATTCAATATTATAACCGATATAACCCAGTGGTTCAAGGAACATGTTTTAGGTTTAAGATGACTTATATCTGGTGGCTGGAGAAACTCTGATACAACCAATGTAGCTGGATATAAAACATTATTTTCCGTTTCTATATCTACTGTTAGCTTCTGTCATTAGTCTTTAATATTGTTATCCTTCATTATAGTTGATATAATCTGTTGCTGATGTTTTTTTGCAGGACGTTCTCACTTTTACTGACTCTGCCCCGTCACGTGAACAGGGCCCCAGACACGATCAGCCGATCGTCGGGTTGTGTTTCCAATGACATTCTCCTGCTGACTGAAGTCATGGCGCTGCTCAAACAAAGTTGCTGCGTCGCAGGTCGTTTCTCCACCAACCAGCGGTGGCTGAGTCCCAGGTGTTTCCCACATGTGAGTATCTCCACTCGGACATTCTCCTGTCGACATCACGGACAGCGTGTGTGTGATCTGTCCGTGGGAACCCTTGGTGGAGAGGAAGCCTGTGTCGCGGGCCTGAAAGCACAACCTGCACTGGATGTTGTGTAACTCAGCTGTAGCGGCTGTTAGTCTGTGTTGGTGATAGTGTGTGATGTGTATGAAGAGACCGAGGGAATCCGATGTAGCGGAACTAACCCCTGGTCCTGCCTGTGTAGGTGTACACCAGCAGCGTGACCACTGTGGCCAGATCCTCTCCGGCCAGGACTGACTCAAAGAAGGAGCCTCTGAGTGACGATGGGCCGGATCTGCAGGACTTTATCTCTGGAGACCTGTCGGATAAAAACAAGTGGGAGGAGTACCGAGGCACCCTGAAGCGACAGAAGGGAGAGAGGTGAGAGCCGTGCTGCTCAGCTCAGTCACTGAGTCGGTTATCAGAAAAGTCCAAAGACCAGATCAGACTGTATCATGCAGATTGTGTTCAGTTTAATCAAAACGAGATTAAAGGTTCAGTGTGTGGAATTTAGTGACATCTAGTGTTGAAGTTGCATGTTGCAGCTGAATACCCCTCACATCACCCTCCCCTTCCAAACATGAGAGAGAACCTGTGGAAACCTTCAGCTGTCATAAAACCTCAGGTTGTTTAGTTTGTCCAGTCTGAGCTACTGTGAAAAACATGGTGGCCTTTGTAGAGTGGACCCACTCCTGATGTAAATATGAAGTATTTAAATACAAAGGGCCCATTGTAGGGTCAAGAAAAGAACAATACTGGACCTTTAAATAATAAGAGAAATGTGTTGATGTTGCGTGATACACAGATCATTTATTGTGTTATTCATCAATGCACAGTAAACAATATTGATGTCAACGTGCCAGATCATGTGTGTTGTTGCTCAGTCTTGGTGTAGGTAGGAGTGAGTGCCATTCTATTTATTATGGGTATTATTCAGTGGGACAACCTAATGCTTGTAGGGATTGACCAGACTTTACAATCAGTGCCAAAGAGACAGGTGGCTTGTTATGATCTGGTTATTTGATCTTTAGCTATTTTTCCACAGTGCACAATGGGACATATCAGACAGCTGTATTGTCCAAACCATGACGGGACAATACCACTCTTACACATTTACTGAGTGTCTCTGTGGTTGTGTCACGTCAGGTTGCGTCTTCCCCCATGGCTCAAGACCGAGATCCCCATTGGGAAGAACTTCAACAAGCTGAAGAACACACTGAGAGACCTCAACCTGCACACAGTAAGTGTCACATATGTTAGTGTTGTCAAGTGAAGGCTGCTGCTTTCAAGTCACCTCGAAAATACATACAACTGATGTGTTGTGCAAAGATATATTGAGACGTCTCTAAAGTGATCTTGGAATAATAGAGGCCGGGAGCATCGACACCTCATGTCTTAAAAAGTTTTGAATGTAGTTCCTTCCAAAAATACCTTGGAAGGTATTTTAAAGTCTTTCATGCAGCGAGGTCATGAATATTTAATATTTACCTGACATTACGTGACGTTAACATTCGTTTTATTCTTTGACTCTAAGGTGACAAGTGCCAACAAGCTCATCCTCTCATATTCGGACAAGCGTTGATTTAGCAAAAGCGTGGGCATTATATTTGTTTTGTGTCTCTCTGTTGTCGTCTCTGTCTTGTTCAGATTTTTTTAGGTATGTTTATTGAGCATCAACGATACAAAATGAGGACATAAAAGAGATACTGTACAATGCTCACATTTTTCCAAATTTTACAATTTTCAGTGACCCCCCACCCCCAGCCCCCCTCCCACCCAACCACACCTCCTTCCCTTGTAGAGGTCCCAACCCTACCTGTCTCCTGGTGAAGGAAAAAGAAAAAAGAGAAAAAAGGGGAAAAAAAAACTAGAAACAAAACAAAAAACACATAGAGAGTACGTGTTTTTTGTATGTTGTATTTTCTTAAACTTATTTCTGTGACTTTCAAACAAGAAATATGAACAGTCACTTCATACATGAGATTAAGGCCCCTGGGCACTTAATTGGAGCAGGCAAGGTCTGACAAAAATATGATATAAATGTACCTAAAAAGTAATTATAGATATTATTATAATTTGTCTGGTATGATTGAATGATTTCCTCTGTTGTATTAAAAAGATCTGATTTGGTGAATCTGCAAAAAACCTGGGTAAAATAACCGTGTGTCTGTTTCCTCAGGTGTGTGAGGAGGCCAGGTGTCCAAACATTGGGGAATGCTGGGGAGGAGGAGAGTACGCCACCGCCACAGCCACCATCATGGTCAGTCTCCTGACACACTGGGACTCTTCACGTGCAGCTGACAGTTATAGAAAAGCAACCAGATTTTCTAAAGCAAAAAACCCTGTCTAAATACCCTGTATTAGGGTTTATAAGGTCTTGCTGTTTCATAGAAAGATGTAACATTCAAAAATACACATGTTGAATAAATCAAGAGAAGCTCTCATGATGCATTTTTCTCTGTCTCATGTAGCTTATGGGAGACACGTGCACCCGCGGCTGCAGGTTCTGCTCGGTTAAGACGGCCCGGCGCCCTCCGCCTCTGGACCAGGATGAGCCCTACAATACGGCCAAGGCCATCGCCGCCTGGGGGCTGGACTACGTGGTTCTCACCTCAGTGGACAGAGATGGTAACGGCCTCTGACCCCCAGTGTATCTAGCTCTCCCTGCTGTTGGTGACACTCTCAATGCTGGAAGATCAACCAATGTCAGATTGTTATGAATTTCATTTGCAAGATTAATCTTTCTAAAGTCGATTTGTGCAGAAGATCAGAGCAGAGTTTGATGACTGCTTTAGATGGCGGCTGTCAGCTTCTAAATCATTATAAAAGTACAGCTCATTCAAAGCATTAAGATAATATTTTCTTAACTCTATAACCTCTGGTAATAATAGTGCTTTCTAATGACACTTCTACCCTTGTGTGCAGATATCGCTGATGGTGGAGCAGAGCACTTTGCTAAGACAGTTTCTAACCTGAAGGAAAGGTAACCTCTCCCCTCACGTTTGGATTTATTGTGCCCTTCTGTGAAAAATGTATAAACTAACATCTTTTTTCATCGTCAAACAGAAATTCTCGGATCCTGGTTGAATGTCTGACCCCTGATTTCCGCGGCGACCTGGCCGCAGTGGAGAAGATCGCCCTGTCAGGTTTAGACGTGTACGCTCATAATGTGGAGACCGTGCGGGAGCTGCAAAGGTAATGACACAAGACATATCCCTTCTGTGTCTATGTACTTCCTGTGTTGTTATAAGATAATAAATTAAGAATCTATTTTCAGTTGAATCCATGAGTTCTTCAATTTGATTTTAGTGGCAAACAAGTCTAATGATACTGAGTAAAGAAGAAGAACAATTTTGTTTGAAAGCACTGAAAAATGTCAAATGTAATACTAGTTCAAACGTTTTCTGTCTTTATTTGTGATTTAAAG
Organism: Pleuronectes platessa; assembly: GCF_947347685.1. Classification (NCBI taxonomy): domain Eukaryota; kingdom Metazoa; phylum Chordata; class Actinopteri; order Pleuronectiformes; family Pleuronectidae; genus Pleuronectes; species Pleuronectes platessa. The sequence continues at coordinate 13,705,296 of NC_070628.1, read as the reverse complement.
ATTTCGTGAGATGTTTAAATACTAGTGGAAATCCTATTAATAGTCATTTGTGGTAAATCTTTCCTCTCGAGGTAACTAGTAAAACATTTTAAAATTATATTGACTATTTTTCTTATTGCAATTTCCAGAATTAAAAAAAAATGCTAATGTTTTCCCTTTCAATTTACAAAATAATCTTTCTTTTTTTCCGTTTTCTGGGTGAAAGGGGGCTTTAAATTCATAAATGCAAACAATGTTTAAGCAAGTGTTCTGTGTAGTTTTTTTACTTTGTGTTATAAATGTTTACTGCCACAAGAGGGAGGTCAGTCACAGAGTAGGATCTCAGTAATACACACTTTGACCAGCAGATGATGCAGAAGAGCCATTTCCCTGCGGTTGGTAAAAATGCTCCATGTTCTGCAGCAAACACACTGCAGAGATCCTGTTTGACATATTTCCTCTGTGTGGGTTTAAAGTATATTTCACTCTCTGATGTTATGTGACAAAGGATTTTTTTCTCTTCCATCTTGTTTTCAGACACGTGCGTGACCCCAGAGCGAACTTTGACCAATCCCTCAGCGTTCTTAAACACGCCAAGAAGGTCAAACGCACTGTGCTCACCAAGACCTCCATCATGCTGGGACTGGGGGAGACAGACAAACAGATACAGGACACGTTGACCGGTGTGGTGAACACTCACTAGTCACACATACACACTCGAAACGATCTGATGTAAACTACAACGATTTCCCGTTGTTCTGATGTTGCAGAGCTGCGAGAGGCCGAGGTGGACTGTCTCACACTTGGCCAGTACATGCAGCCCACAAAACGCCACCTAAAGGTGAGCACATTAACCTCTGTGTGGGGCTCCTGACTTACCACGGCAGCAGAGAGCAGCACATTTGGTAAACTGACTGTGTGTGTGTGTTTAGGTGGAAGAATACGTCACTCCAGAGAGGTTTGCCCACTGGGAGAAAGTTGGGACTGAAATGGGCTTCATGTACACAGCCAGCGGACCACTGGTGCGATCCTCATACAAAGCAGGTGAGATACGCTGTTTACAGCTACAAATAAAATGTCTTTATTTAATTAATATTTTATTCTCAAATTTACAGTACACCCAAACTGGCAACATATATATATGTTTCTTATATACCCTGTGGTATAATTTGAGGGGATCTCTCACCAAAATACAATGCATGTGAAAGAGTGGTATAAACAGTTTAACAGAAAGGTGATGGATTGACATTTTGTGAGAGAAATTATTAGAATTTAGATGGGATAAGAGAAATAGACCACACTGGAGTAGTTTTACATTGATCTGTATTTTATTTTGAAGGGGGATGCAGGGATGTGGGGAGGGACTGGGGTTAAGCAGCACAGACAGTGATCTTATGGGATTTCCTTGGGGAGTATTTATCACAATGGATCATAGTTTTGGGGCCAAATGTTTGATCCAACTGACTCTTAATACATGTTGAAGTCATCAGGTTTTCATGCAATACAACTTCAAGCACATAAGCATCATGTAAAAAAGGGTAGAATGTAAGTGGAGAAGGAGAGACGGGTGTTTTTAATTTTCCTTCTTTGCTCAGGCGAGTTCTTCCTGAAGAATCTACTGGAGAAGAGAAAAGCAGAGATGACCGTAGCAGAATGAAAAGCACAGAGCTACAGACTGTTCCTTCATATTACTCAAACCTCATCTTTACCTTTAATCACCCACAATTACAGAATACACTTTACTACTAGCAGGACATGCATTGTTGCTAGTCATAGTTAGTCTTCATGACTGGTAACAAGTTGAATAAGGATACAGAAGAGATGTTAACATTCTGTTACTTTTCAATATGCTTCACTGTCCTTTACTGCTCATCTGGGACGACCCACAGTTCAATGTAGGAGGAGATCAAAGTGTAGAAGGAGCAGTAGGAGGCCTGCAGACATGTAGATAACCAGGGTGCAGACTCTGTCCACGTCAGCCCGACAGGAGAAAATACAACCTGCTGTGATCAGCAGCTGTAATTTGCCATGTTCTGCAGGTCAGGGGCCCGTAAATCACATCCAGCCTCCGCCCCCCCCCCTCGGGCCCTGGACTCCAGGTAGAGAGCCACTGACCTTTGACAGCGAGCTCAGTTTACGAGCCCTTTGATGTTAACCTGGTTTCAGGAATTTCATTTAATTTAATTAAGCAACAAGGTTTTTGATCCGAGGCTACTCGCATCAGGTGAAGTTTCATTTGCTACTCAAACACATCTATGCCTGCCAAAGAATTCCTGTATTAATTTGGTCTCAAGCCGCTTTTCTAATGTGATAAAAGTTCAATTTCACACCGAGACAAGAAAGATTTTTATTTCACCCACTGGTTGTTTAAATAAAATAAAGGAATTATAACTCATCTTTTCACTCTTTTCTCACTGACCCTGTTCACGTCTTGTACTAACATCTGTTCTAAGTGATCAAATCACAAGCGGTCGGCGTTAAGTACAGGTCTGAACGTCTGGATGCACAATCACTCAAACCACTTCTGGAGGTGCTCTGTGTCACATTCTTTTCAATGTGAGGATGCAAATCCCTGCTGGGCCTCATATGAAGGAGCCTTCAACTCAGCTGACGTTCTGACCCACTAGATTCAGTCCAATTCAATTATATTTGTATAACGCCAAATCATAACATGCAGTATCTCAAGGCACTTAACATAGTAAGGTCCAAACTGTACAGAATTGTAGAGAAACTTAAAAGTCCCCACACTGAGCAGCACTTGAGCCCCTGTGGAGGAAAAGCTCCCTCGTTAACCTGAAGAAACCAGTAACAGAACCGGGCTCAATGTGGGCGGCCGTCTGCCTCGACCAGTTGGGGTGAGCAGAGAAAAATGGGGAAGGGAGGAGAGTTGGGGGAGAAAAGAGACGGCAACCGTTCTGTAATTGTTGTATTTAAGCTCCATCAGACTAGATGTTCAAATTGTAGATGTGATGATATAATAAATGAAAGCAGCAGCAGTTAAAGATGTTGAGTAGTGTCAGATCTGGATCCTGCAGCTCCAACTCAGTGAATAAAAACGAGACACAAATTAAGGACACACTTCACGCTTTATTGCAATGGCCCTTTAAGTTAAAAACAGACACTGACAGGACACATACTGATTGACAAACAGTAAGGTGATTTATAAAAATATTTTTTAAAAATAGTATAAAAGTTTGTGATTTATCAACAATACTTGATTATACAGTAATTACTGTAGGAAAGTAGACACTGATAGTGTTCATTTGAAAGTGATGACCGTGCAAGTATAACTAAGCTGAAATGTTTGGTTGATTAATACAGTTTAACATGATATGAATAAAAGTCTCTGGTAGGAATGATTAGTCACTGGTTCAACAAAGCTCTTGTTCAAATCACTGCAGGGGAGCATTTAGTCGCGCTGATTCGCCTTCAGGAGGAGAAGGTGTGTACCGAGGGAAGGGGGAACGTCCTTTCACCAGCAATAAAAAGGGGAGAGAATGTGGAGAGAGTGTGTGGTGAGGGGGTGGAGGGAGCTTTAGACTTTGGATTTCTTTGGAGGAGGCTCGGTGGCACCGATGCGAGGAACAACGGCTACAGCGCTGTAGGGGATTCTCGTCGCTGTCACCTTCTTACCGATGGTCTCGATCTGCACAGAGAGAAAGAAAAGAAAAATAATAGCAGCTTCATTGGGACCGACTTTCTCACTGGTTCATTTCAATGTTGTTTGAAAAGTGTGAGTGTGTGTCTGTGTGTTTTCCTTCTGCGCACCTGGAAGCCGAGGTTCTGGAGGAGAGGGTGGAGGTGGTCCAGCACTCTGCGCCCGTCAAATAAAAAGGCTGGCTTCAGCATCTTCTTGTAGATCTTCTCATAGTCTAGTTCCTGTGTTGGAATTCAAGTGGTGTGAGTTAAAAATTCATATTTACAGATTGGTTCAAGATGAAGCTGTTTTATTAAGGTAAAAAAGAAATGTGTTATTCTGACCTTAAACATGTCCCATTCAGTACAGATGACCAGTGCGTGTGCACCTTGACAAGCCTCATACGGGTCTGAGGTCACAGTCACCAGCTCCGACACTGAGAAGATGTAAATAATAAACAATTAAAGAATTCTGCGTGAACATCAAACCATGTAATTTGTTACATTTATTACTGAACACTTGTTGAATTCAATTACCTCTTAAAATATGTACCAATTATAATTGGTAACCATCACGTAAATCAATGAATTTAAGTTATATCTGAAGCTCTATACAACTTATCTTTGCTCAAAATACATTTTCTCACAATTTATTGTACGATCTGCAACTATAGCAAAGTTTATCCTGACCAGAAACACTCTTATCGTATCATATATACAATCCAGCAGTAATGGAAACATAACACTTTGGTGAACGCCCTAACTTCTTCTTCTACTTCTTTATTTAAACAGTGGCTAGCTTTATCGTATCAGAAGTGCATGCTGTACAAAGTGTGTTGCATGTCATCTTGATTTATCTCGCCGTAGCTTACATCATAAAAGGTGGAACCTTCTTACATTGTGGTTTAGAAAGCTTCACATTCACCTCTTTCTGGGTTGTCTTCGGAGATGTTGGGCTGGGACAGGTCATGAATGATTTGTTCTTTGAGAACCTTGGGGTCGTATATGAAGAGCTTGGCTCCCTCATCCATCAGGTACTTTGAGATGTAGATACTGGAAGACTCCCTGGAGTTGCGACATTAAACAAACACACCAGTAAGCGAAAGGTGCACCTGAATGACCAGGGCCATGGTTCACCACAGTTGAGTCTGTACAAAGGCTACACACAAGGGTTGGCAGGGCTCTAGGGGGAGTTTGTTAATAGTGATAAGTTCGTTAGTCAACTGACAGAGAAAGAAAATCAAATAACTGGAGGGTAACAAACAGGTATAAAGGTGTCAGAACAAACTGAAAAGAGACTCGCCTTGTGTCACCAGTGTCTTTTTTGAAGGAGAAGCCAAGCAGAGCGATCTTTTTACCAGTCACAGTGTTGAAGAGGCAGTCAATGATCCTGCAAGCAAACCGCCGCCTCTGGTACTCATTCATGTCGATCACCTGAGGAAAAGCATTAACACTTATTAATATAGACGCATAAAGAAGAGTAAAAATTAAGGCACAAAGGGGTTTATTTCTCACCTGCTGCCAATAGGAGGCGACCTCAGGCAGATTGAGGGCCTCGCATAGATAAACCAGGTTCAGGACGTCCTTCTGGAAACAGCTTCCACCAAAACCTGGCCAGAGTGCGAGAGAGGCAGTGAGACAGAGGTAGAAGCTCACTGCACATCTTACAGCTACAAACATAGTGACACAGACACTCTCTGTAAACATCTCAGTCATGTCACTTACCTATGCTGGCTTTGAGAAACTTGCTGCCTATTCTCTGATCCATCCCAATCGCCTTGGCCACCTCTTCCACATCGGCTCCAGTGGCTTCACACAGCGCACTGATACTGTTGATGCTGCTGATTCGCTGTGCCAGGAAAGCATTGGCTGCCTACACGCACACACAATGTTGGTTTTTATTTTTATTTCTACAACAAAATATTTATTTATTGATTATGAAATATGAAGCAAACAAACTACTGATACAAACGATCATTAGCTGCAGGTCTACACTCACCAGTTTGGACAGCTCGGACGACCATGTGTTGGTGGTGATGATTTTTGCCTTGGGAACCCATTGTTCATAGACGGCACACAGAGCTCGGATGGCTCTTTGACCCTCATCCGTTTCATCTCCACCAATCAGGACACGGTCGGGGTCCTTCAGATCCCGCACTGCAGTTCCTTCTGCGAGGAACTCAGGGTTGGACAGCACCTGAAGCAACAACACAACTTCAGAAACGTGCGACAACAGATCTGACAGCGTTACGCATTCGTCCTAATACACACTTGTAGGCTAAGGCTGGGCTTGGTATTGGCATCAAATATCCGTCGAATACTCTCGGCAGCTCGGACTGGGACGGTGCTCTTCTCTGTGACAATCTTGTAGCCATCAGACACCTCCACGATTCGCCGAGCACAGGCCTCGATGAACTTGAGGTCAGCGGCCCGCCCCTTTCCCATCCCGTAGGTCTTTGTCGGGGTGTTAACCTGTGGAGAACGGAGACGTTAGAAATGTCCGATTTGTTTTCTTGAGATGTTCAAACAGCAGAAACAGTGTTGGTGTTTGGTTATCGGGGGGGGGGGGCGAACTGGTGAACTCACCGAGATGAAGACAAGGTCGGCATCCTTGATGGCTGAGTCTATGTCTGTAGAGAAAAACAAGTTTCTCCCTCGAGATGATTCAACCACGTCTTTCAGACCCGGCTGGATTGGGAGGAGGTGGGAAATGAGAGAAAGTGTGCGTCAGAGAATGTGTAAGAAAGAAAGAAAAAAAAACACAGCACAATTGGTAACAAATGTTTAAAGTGACTGGACATGAACTGCCCTTTGTGCAACACACTCATGGTGATGCAATACCCTGTGGGCCAGGTTGACGTAGAGAAGTTACAAAACAGTCTGGGATTCATTCATGTTCATTTTAGCCCATGAATGAGTCATATTGTATAAAAGTTGCCGCTGCCTAGCCACATCAATTTATTAACACACCCATAGAACTACTGAAACAGATTCTAGCTCCTTCAAGATTCATGGATCACCAGGTTGGGATAAGAATGTAATAGAAACAACACAGTGAATCAGCCCTCCCAAAAAATATGACCCACTGCTTATTTGACCAGAAATCCCCCTGTTATAAAAGCGTTTGTCTTCTTGGTAAGTTACATTTGGCGAACCTCATATATGGGCAGAGTGTCTGAGTTCCAGGCTTTGATGCGGGACTCGTTGACATCCACGACCGTCACTGTGATCTCCGGACACATGTGGGCGATCACACTGCATGTGGGGCCTCCTACGTATCCAGCACCAATGCAGCAGATCCTTTTTATCTGAAACATCTGGAAAATATAAAGTCAGAATAATGACTTGCATATAATACATGAAGCATTAGAAAAAAAGACAGATTTTTTTTCTTCTTAACATATTGCTCAACACAGAAACTCTTTTTCCCCCATGAGTACTTACATTTTACAAGAGCTACAACTATGATGGTTTTCATTATAAATTTATCTTCAAATAAATTTTTCAATCATTTGATGATTTTTTCATCAATTAGATATGAGAATAGTAAGAACTACCACTTAACACATACTATTAGTGATGATCAATCAAACATGACATAAATCAGAGAAAAGCAGCAAATCCTCACATTTGAGAATCCGAAAGCCACCGTTGAATCAATCAAACATTAACCCGGTGAGCCTCGCAGGGCTGAGTAGATCTCAAATGTGAGGTGACATCTGATAAGTTCACCTTTGTTCATTTTTCTTACATTTACTAGTTCAAGCTGCTAAGTCACAAAAAACTACTGTTTTCTGTGTCTTATTGGACAGCTAACTTTGTACAATTAGGTTTTTCAGTGTTGTGAAATATCCGCCCATTAGAAACACAAGTTGGTAACAGCTGTATGCTGAGCTGTGCAGGGCCTTTCTATTCATCTGACCACATACATTACATTACATTTAGCTGACGCCTTTATCCAAGGCGACTTACAATAGGTGCATTCAACCATGAGGGCACAAACCCAGAACAACAAGAATCAAGGAAGGAACATTTCTTCAAAAAAAGCTAAACTAAAAAGTTCTATAAGTAAGTGCTACATGCAGTTGGCAGGTCACTGGGTACATGTAGTACAAACTGATCCACCCTACACTCCTGTAATAACTCATACCCTTCATGATGACTGATTTCTGCCTTAACTCGTATACAGCTGTGGGTTGTGGGGAACTGACTCAACAGTACTGAGACGAAATGACTAAATAAACGGTGAATCACCCCAAAGCACCCCCCAATGAATGAAGAACATAACTGCTTAACAACCAAATGAGTGCATTTAACTAAGCACACAGATTGAGTGTGAGCGCCATATGGTTGATTCCGGTACAGGAAGTGAGTCGTCGTGAGAAAAGGTGGGATTGGTTCATCTTCTACAGTTTATAGTGGGGCTCAGGTTGACACCTGGACACCAGTTACCAGTCGCACCGTTCCAGCCTGGTAAGAACAGAGAGAGCCTTTCACAGCAGCTCAGCCACGTCCTTCTACCCCACTCCCCTTCCAGCTAGCTCCCATTAGCTCGGCTGCACACAGTCTCTCTACTTCTTCTAAATGTGAACAATCACACCATCTAAGCTAGCCCATCTCCCTTTTTCCTGTGCGGGTCAACCAAACGCAGAAAAATGTGTGGTTTGTGTGCAGCAGCAGCAACTAGCACTTGTAGCTAGGTCCCGTTAGGTGAGCTTACCTCTGCCAGCTCGACAGGCTCAGTCTCCAGGGAATAAGACGAAGTTTGTGTGTTCGCTGCTTTCGTTCCTCGTCGAGACCAACGTGTCCGGAGCTGCTGTTCTCTGGCGGCGGAATGTCTTCACTGGGGAATCGAGCTGCGCTGGACGGAACACAACTCTCCTCTCACAACTTCTCCTGACGACACTTTTATTCTCTGAGCTGGGGAGTCTCTGTCAGCCACCGCCACTGCTTCCGCCGGGAGGGGTTTTCAAAGTAAAAGCACACAGGACACCTACATGAGACAGCCAGATAATGATATGATACTTATAATTATATAGGCCAATACAGCAGGGCACACAGTCTGGATCAAGGCAACAAATCTCACCTCAAAGTCCTCAGCTGGTTGTCCAAGACAGCTTGACCATCAATCATCGGCAAATTTGGGAAATGTAGATTCTAAGCACTTCGACACCTCACAGATCGAAAGCGCCTCATATATCCAATATGCTCTTCAAGAAACTTCAAGTTTATTTGAGGTGCTCCAGGACATGTGATGAGGCTACACAAGTCTCCGTTTGGGAAATATTTCACATGATGTGCAAGTTCACACATCTCATGAACGAGTTCAAAGTTCAGTTCATACAAGTAAACATTTATAGTTCACGTTCATAGTTCAACATTTAAATTATGAACTAGTTCATAGTTCAGTTCATTTCATAGTTTTAAGGTGAAAAGTGAGAATGAAAGACTTAACTTGTTAAAGAAAACCTTATCCATCACTACCCCTTGCCTTACTGTCGGAATGTTTATCAGACAGTGTGTAAAAATCCCTCAGATAATAATAAGGTGCATCGGATCTCGGATGTAGTTGCTGAGTCTGCGTCTCTGCTTTCTCTTGCCATCTGTATATGAGACCGAGAGCTGTTGTGTTGCAGGTATGGCCTGCCCCTTTAAGGAAAGTTTGTAGTGTGTGACGTAGAGCACCAGGGTATTGTGGGAAAATATGCTAAAAGTGTGTTTATAAGGAGAAGTGACGGAGCACCTAGAGGTGATGCGAGTGTTGCTCCTGCTGTATATCCGAGAAATAAAGTGGCCGCATTCCAAGTAAAGAAACATCTCCACCTCCTTCTTCACGGAGCGGTCCGGACGGCTGGTTACCGGCCAGACAGCGAGCCAAGATAACCAGTGACAGGGGCGGCTCCTGGTACAGGCGACATAGGAGACTGATTTATCATGACGTGACACATGCAATGTAAAACAATACATTAACGTCTCACCATCATCCTCTAACCCCGGGGACGCACCGGAGGTAGAAGCGCTGTGAAAAGCGCTCCGCCTCCTTTCCTCGCCCATGGTAAATAGTTTGGCTGTTCGCACCGGCAGCGTAGTGCCGGTGTTCCAGTTTAACTGGCGGGCATGGCTTCTGGCGACATTCCAGATGTTGAGGCTGTTTTTTAAGAGCCGGTGGCAGATTCGTCATTTTCACAAAGCGCCTGTGTGTGAAGTGCGGTGATCTACTGAAGGTCTTGCTGAAATAAAAATCCTACAAAAACCCTTCACGAGTTCATGTGTCCGTGTCAGCATCACGTTGAGACCGCAATATACATTTAAATGGTAAAAAAAAAAAATAGTAAAAAATCCTTGATCGGGATTCGAAACAACAAGCTAAACACTATGAGCTTCTAGCCTGATGACGATCTCACTACGCCACCGAGTCGCTGAAATGTACACCGCGCGTTAGATAAATGTCTCGTTCTTTGCTTTGTCAGATGTATATCACCAGATGTGCTTTAAGGTAACGCCCATGTCATCTGGTGATAGTCCGAACACAGAATAAACGCTTTAAACGTAATACCAGGCTTTACAAATCTGACGCTCCTCTTCATAGGAGACACAGGGAGCATTGAAGAACACACACGCGTCACCAGCTCCACTCGAAGTGCTTTTGTTTGTCGCTGGTGATCACTACAAAGCGCACACACCAAACAACAGGTACATGTAAACATCCCTCACATCAACAAGGCGGAAGCTCGAGCGGTGTTTTCATGAGTTAAGTTGGTGAACGTGCTTCTAATGGACGTGTGGAGCCTCACGTGTCCTCCTGTGGCTGCTGGTTAAAGTCAGCGGACGGGATTTTAAAAGATGTTCTCGTTGTTGTCGATGATCAGGTTCTGCCATCGGAGAATGAAAACAACCCAACCGCTCATCACAGAACGGGGGTGTTGGTTTGTCGTAGCTTCTGTAAGTCAAGTGTTGTTTATCTGTGTGAAATCAACAGATGATCTGTCCGAAGTGTGTCGAGTGTGTTGTCAACATGACACATGTGTGACGAGGCTAAATATAAATGTGAAAAAATCCCACCACGGGAATCGTTCTGCTGTGGTCCACATAAAAATAAACGTAGTGACAATGGCACTGTCCACTGTACCACTGATCAGAGTGATAAATAGATTCACCTGTATGCTTTTATCACTGTGAAGCCTGTGCACAACTTAACATGAGTTGTTGTTTCAGGGAACACGCCCAGGTTAACTTGTGACAGTCAAAATGTAACCGTAAACTCAGAGTTATCGGTCACACGTCACACATTTGGACACCGCTGCGCCCGTGTGCTTAGCACACGCACGAAATCATGAAAAACGACTGTATCCTGCACTCATACAAAGCAGAAGCCACAAAAGAGTTTGCGTGCTTACTATAAGTCTGCGTTTCATGTGCTCGTTGATATCATGGTTGGTATGAAGCAAGTATACAAACACGAGTAATGAGAGGCTCGTAAGAGCTTGTAGTCGGGAAAAAATACTAGTATCATGGTTTGGGGTAAGGTCTTTTATTGAGTGTCTAAATGCAACACATAGACATCTGCGCACTTCATCTTCACGAAGTTCAAACTACCATGGCACTTCAAAAGTCGCTGTAGAGACTACCCATGTATGTCCAGATAACCTTTATGGTAAGTAATAGCCACACCTTTTAAGATTTGTTTGGGTCATCTGTTACTTATCTCCGTTTCCTCATCAGACACAGGTGGAAATTCCAACACAATACAAATACTATTAAATTAAACTGTAAGTAAGGAATACATGGCCAAGAGGTTTTATAAAGGCTCCCCAGCTTATGTTCACCAGTTAACATATTAGCACATCACAAACATTTTAATTTAATGCAAATGCCATCCATTTCAGTGGCGGTTTGGGGCCACTGATATCTATCATATCATATGATAGATAATAGAGAACCGCTTCGCGGGCCAGAGAGAACCGCGAAGCGGGCCAGATGATGAATGTGCCGCCGCGGGCGGCTGCCCGTTTCGCCCGTGCCCCAAACCGCCACTGAAATGGATGGCATTTGTATTAAATTAAAATGTTTGTGATGTGTGAAGCACATGAAACGCAGACTTATAGTAAGCACGCAAACTCTTTTGTGGCTTCTGCTTTGTATGAGTGCAGGATACAGCCGTTTTTCATGATTTCGTGCGTGTGCTAAGCACACGGGCGCAGCGGTGTCCAAATGTGTGACGTGTGACCGATAACTCTGAGTTTACGGTTACATTTTGACTGTCACAAGTTAACCTGGGCGTGTTCCCTGAAACAACAACTCATGTTAAGTTGTGCACAGGCTTCACAGTGATAAAAGCATACAGGTGAATCTATTTATCACTCTGATCAGTGGTACAGTGGACAGTGCCATTGTCACTACGTTTATTTTTATGTGGACCACAGCAGAACGATTCCCGTGGTGGGATTTTTTCACATTTATATTTAGCCTCGTCACACATGTGTCATGTTGACAACACACTCGACACACTTCGGACAGATCATCTGTTGATTTCACACAGATAAACAACACTTGACTTACAGAAGCTACGACAAACCAACACCCCCGTTCTGTGATGAGCGGTTGGGTTGTTTTCATTCTCCGATGGCAGAACCTGATCATCGACAACAACGAGAACATCTTTTAAAATCCCGTCCGCTGACTTTAACCAGCAGCCACAGGAGGACACGTGAGGCTCCACACGTCCATTAGAAGCACGTTCACCAACTTAACTCATGAAAACACCGCTCGAGCTTCCGCCTTGTTGATGTGAGGGATGTTTACATGTACCTGTTGTTTGGTGTGTGCGCTTTGTAGTGATCACCAGCGACAAACAAAAGCACTTCGAGTGGAGCTGGTGACGCGTGTGTGTTCTTCAATGCTCCCTGTGTCTCCTATGAAGAGGAGCGTCAGATTTGTAAAGCCTGGTATTACGTTTAAAGCGTTTATTCTGTGTTCGGACTATCACCAGATGACATGGGCGTTACCTTAAAGCACATCTGGTGATATACATCTGACAAAGCAAAGAACGAGACATTTATCTAACGCGCGGTGTACATTTCAGCGACTCGGTGGCGTAGTGAGATCGTCATCAGGCTAGAAGCTCATAGCGTTTAGTTTGTTGTTTCGAATCCCGATCAAGGATTTTTTACTATTTTTTTTTTTACCATTTAAATGTATATTGCGGTCTCAACGTGATGCTGACACGGACACATGAACTCGTGAAGGGTTTTTGTAGGATTTTTATTTTAGCAAGACCTTCAGTAGATCACCGCACTTCACACACAGGCGCTTTGTGAAAATGACGAATCTGCCACCGGCTCTTAAAAAACAGCCTCAACATCTGGAATGTCGCCAGAAGCCATGCCCGCCAGTTAAACTGGAACACCGGGAAGAACCAGGAAGCGCCGCAGCCAAACACACAAGCACATAATCCTCTGTGGGGGGGTGGCGGCTACAGGCTTGCGTAGGTCAGTCACCTGTGGAGACCAGCGTCATTTACCCCTGAACCAGCGCGGAGAAATGATGATGATGTAAAATTAAATATACAAAAATTAAATTAAATTAATTTTAAAAAAAAAACTGCGCACGCACATCCTGCGCAGAAGCCTACTGCGCACCTTCTGCGCACCTTTTGCGCAGAAGCCCACTGCGCAGAAGCCTACTGCGCACCTTCTGCGCAGAAGTCCATTGCGCACATCCTGCGCAGAAGCCTACTGCGCACTTTCTGCGCAGAAGCCCAATGCGCAGGAATTGCGCGCGCAGTTTTGTTTTTAATTTTAAATTAAATTTTTCCCTATTTTTATTTTTAATTAATTTAAATTTACATAGTTTAAGATTTTTGGCAATTAATAGGACAAATCCTGTCCATATTAAGACTTCATTATAATACCAGTTTGAATAATGGGAGAGTCTGGGATTCGAACCCGGGTCCCTCTTGCTTTAGAGTATACTCTCTACCGACCAGGCCAAACCGCCTTATGATTTACGTGAGGAACTAAGCACACTAAGAAGATGGCCGTATCGTGTGTCCGTGTAATGTTATGCTGATTTTGATAAACACTTCAGAGAAAATATTTTCTACTTTACCACATATAGCCTTAATTAAAAGTTACTTTTATATTTTTGGCTTTTAGATACTGGATGATTTAACATACTTTAAAAACCTATTGTTAGAGAATAACCCAGTACTTTCTAACCTTATCTTCCGTCGCCCTACAAAATTCACAGTATGCTGTGATGTCCTGAGGATGCCCCCTGCTGGCTGATAGGTCCTCTGCTGCTCAAGCTTAGTTTGTGCAGCTTGTGATTAACTAAAGTTGTCCATAAAATAAATCTTTAATATCCTTCAAGAGCAATTTGATGTCCATCAGCAATCAGTGCACAACAAAAATAAACCAATATATACAATGTAAATAAAACACAATATAAAAACCCTATAGACTAAGTAGCAGGGGAAAATTAGCTTTTAATAAATGACTTGATAAGTCGACCAACAGAAAATTACCCCTCAAATACTTTCTATTCTAGAAACATTTCATTCTACTTTTAATTACCTTTTGTGTTTCTAATAATTATTAATGTTGGTGACATTTCTTTGATAAATGGGTGGAGGTTTTATTATGTTTCCAACTCTTATTTGTCAGTCAACACGTTTATGTAATAAACTACTGAACAATAACCACACAACTTGGTAGAAGGAAGCTGCATGGATCAGAGATGAACCTATACGGAGTACCAGTGTAGTGAATGAATCTGGAATCTTCTCTCAAAAAACATCCCCCCCCCCCCCCCATAGGGTTTGTAGTGTGAGGCTAATGAGGTGTTTTATACAGATGTGATCGAAAACGTCAGATCAAGTGAATCCACTTTATTTCAGCATGAACAGAAAAAAAAGAAGGGAGTTTAATTTCACTTCACAAGAGTTCTTCATAGCATGATGCATACAAAGAAAAGTATAAAAACCTACTCATTTTGGCAGCATAGTAGGGACATTTGCTGATGTCACCACCCGCGGCTCCGTGGACAGGCAAGCCATCATCTAAAACATCCTCCTGGATGGCTCCCTGTGTGAACAGTCAGGCAGCGGCTCGCACAGATTGTGCGATTCCGCCTCAGGTGTGTCCCTGACGTACACGCTGCGGTGATAGACTGCGGTTAGAGTCAAAGATGAATCAAAAAAAGATTAATTATCAGGTGCACAATTCAGAAAGCACCACAAAGTAGAGAAGGAGAAGAAAGAACAATATAGAGGTAAGAATCACCCCGATTGTGGACATCATTAATGTTTATTTGCGTCGACATGCTATCAGTACAGGACTCTTTTGATATTTTTTATTATATATTTTTATAGTTTTTTATAGCTTACAAATTTGTCTGCCTTCAACCCCTCAACGACCTTTACACCCCTGCAGGAACCTCAGCCCATCACAGTGGGCAGAGGCCTAAAGCTTCTATGAAGTTCCCAGAGGACGCCTTGATAACCTTTAAGCCCCTGCAGGAATATCTGACCATCCCAGTTTGTTGCTGTGGGACCCTAAAAGTTCCAGGAAGCTTCCAAAATATCCCCCAACCACCTTTACACTCCTGCAGGAATCTCAGACAATCACATTTGGTGCAAGCTGTTGCTTTTCTCCCGCTCCTGGAATTCTGGAGGAACCGCTAATTATTTGAGAGAGTCCTTGGAGGACAGATCTCAATTCCTTGAAGATTTGTTTTAGGAATCCCGGGTATTTCAAGGTTTACTGAATGATCCCTTTACTCCTCTTTCACACATAATTCTCGTGCATAAAAAGGTTTTGGAGCTGCAGAAATATTTTCTGGATATTTTGTGCAATGCTTTGTCTGATTAGATGGTCTTTAAACACAAGGTCAAAACTCAAGCTTGTAACGAAGACTGAAAATTCCGAGTCACAGACAATAAATTCATGTCAATCTCACAGACTACATTTTTCAAATGTTTAAATATATTCTAATTACGCATTCACAATATTTCTAGTGACTAAAACGTTTTGGAAACAAATCTCTAAATGCACATTGTTATTCCAAAAATGTATGAAACCATTCATGAATAAATTGGTTTATTGCTATTACAGGGACACATAGATATGACCATAAATACATCCACCCATGAAATAAGCAGTTGGGGTTGAACAGATCTGTTTCAAAGGTGGTGTGGTGGATTCTTGTAACTCTAAAACATAAACAAACTTTACCTGGACGTCAATGGCAGTTCAACAAAGGGCATTAGCAGGTCAAGCAGTGGTTGAACAATATGGTGATAACAGGACAACACATCTGTAACAATCACACACGTAAGACATTTGTAAAGACGGTTTTGTTATCGAAAAATAACCATTCACTTTTCTTATTGAACCTGTATATGCTTTAACATTATTAAATGATATAGAATGAAAAATTTACTTTTACATGAGCTGCTGACCAATGCACCTGAGTCTGAAACACCTGAAAATAATAAAAAATTCAACAGCTGCCATCAGCTATGTTTAAAAACATACTTTTGTTAGAAAATAAAGTGCAAAACTAAACAAAAATTGCAACACAACATCCACAGATAGATGAGTGCCATGTTACATTTTAAATGTTATTTTCGAAATCCTATAGTTTTATTAGGAGGGCTCCACGGTGGAGGAGGACTGTCTCGGAGGATTGCTTTTATCCGTCTTTCTTCTCTCTGTCTCTTCTGTTCTAGATCTTTTCTCACCTGTTGGGAAAGAAAATCAGTAAAAATAAATATAATGATTCACCCATCCTCCACCACCACAAGCACCTCTTTGAATACTAGCAGATCGAAGAAAACAGAGAAGAAATGAAGCCTGAAGACCTCACACTGCAACAGGGAGGTCATTGTTTTGTGATACCAACCGTCACAAAAACAAAGAAGCAACAGTACAAAGGAAGCCGTAAATCCCAGTTAATTTTACTCACCAGCCAGCTTTCATACATCTCCAAAGCCATTTTATCCCTCTCTTCTTTCATGTATCGTTCCTCCTCGGCTTTGTTTTTAACTTCTTTTCGCTCGATGGTGACTTTTTCGTTAATGACATCTTTCTTCTTATCAGACCTTCATCATTAACAGAAAAAAGTAACAATAACAACAGTTCAAGAGGAATCTTATTTCACTGTTCATGTTTTCATTACACATTGATGGATGACACATGTCTAAACATCTGGCTTTGGCTGCCACCTAGTGGTTAATGATTTTCACTTCCAAATAGTTTAAAATGGACACAGGGTTGTTGTGTATGAAGCTTTTTGACAAAACCTCTATTTTAGGAATGTGACAATACAAACTTACAGAGCCCAATTAAAATGATTCAAATCAAGAATAATTAAGTAAGGTTATGGACTTGGTTTTAAATAAGATTGAACAACACACTAGACAACAGGCACAACACTTTATATCAAAAGAGGTCAATTATTAGGGCCAATTTATATGTTTTTTATTTATATCATGTCACAAGAATAATGTTGTGATAGAGAATAATGTCATAATATTACATGACCTAAGTCCTAATTTAATGAGAAAAAGTCATACTTTGAATTTCTTTAGGAAATAAGCCACAAGGACAACCTGTAGATAGATCTCCCCTCCTAAAACTATGAATTTATTATCATATTGTTATGACTTTATTCTTGAAATATCTGATTTTCCCCCTTTAAGTGGCCTTAATAATCTGATTATAAAACGACTATTTCATCACTTCATAAAAAATAACAGGGTAAACACTCACCACCTAGAAAAAGCAGAAATACTCTCTCTCTTCCTTTCCTCCTCCTTTGTTTGCTTTTTTAGCTGAAGTTTATCTTCAGCTTCTTTCTTTTTTCTGTATTTTTCTTCAAGGAGACGATCCTGCTCCTGTTTCCATTTTTCAAACACCTGCAGTGATTATTAGATAAATAATTCATATTCCCAATGGTTTTTACATCTTTCAGAAAAGATACACACAACATATCAGTGACATACCTGCTTGGCGGACTGTTTCTTTTCTTCTGTGTCTTCACTCGCTCTCTGCTCTTTTCTAATCTTATCTTGCTTTTCTTTGGCTTTTGCTTTAAGCCTCTCTGCTTTCCCTTCCTTCCAAGCCTCATATGATGCAACAGCATCGCCCTTTTTTGCCTCTTCTTCCTATTTATTTTAAAGAAAAATGATGAGGAGTACGCATTTATTAGTAACAACCATGTACTTCTTTTACTCTTTAGAGATGGTATGTTGCACTGGGATGGTTCACCTTTTTCTTTTGTTCTTGGAGGAGTTGCTCTTTCTTCTTTAGTTGCATGTTCCCCTGTGACTTTTCCTTTTTCTTTTTAAGCCATTCCTGGTAAGAGTGGAGAGGGATTTTACCTTCGATGTCCTCGATTAGTATTAAATAACCAGTGTATAAAACACACATCAACACAACTGTAGCTGCTTTCAGACAGGCACTGAAGTCCAGATATTTTCCTCAAATGTTCCAAAAGGGCTGTATGTGACAACGCAAATGGCCAAACCAGTTGCTGCATATACTTTCCGGAACTTTGCCTGGTAAAATGTCAGAGTGAGACCATATGAGAATACAGCAGGAAAAATTCTGGCAAAAAATTATCAGCAAGTGGGCGAGTTGATGACGTTTCTGACCCGCAACAGACATGAAACTGGAAGAACACAATATATTAATGATAAGATGAAAAGAGCTGCCATACAAGGGATGGTTGATTTCTGCTTTCCTGAACACTTACAAAGGGAAAAGTGCATTATTTTGAAGCCAGGTTTATTTTTTAGAATACATTCCTCTGTACCACATACTTAAGAATAACATAATAAAACCTTAAATCCAACATATTACTAGTAATGAAACAGCTCATTATGACACTGACCTGGTAAACGGCAGCTCTGAGTGAATCTGCTGTTTCTGGATGAGACTCGTGTAGCGACACTTTGCGGTCCAGAACTTTGAGAGATCCCAAATACTTTGATTCCACTTTTCTGGAGCAGGCACTCTGACATCTCTGAGTGATCCTTGAGTTTGAACTTGAAGTCCTAATTTAATTTCAAAAAGGAAAAAATGTTGGTTATGTTATTATCTGGTTTTATCCATGAAGAAGTGTGTATTGATTATTATAGCTTGGACAGAATGAGCTACCTGGTGTCAAATAACTTTTCCTGAGTGTGAGAGAGTTGAGATACAGAATGACTGGCGTGATCTCCCAAATTCTCCTGAAACAAAACACACCGATGTAACGAAACAAAAAATAATAAGAATAAGAGGTATGTCTGATATGAGGCTAATGCAAAGGGCCACATATAGATTGTCTCACATTAGATTCTTCGAGAAATGTAGAGTACTTTCCATCCCGATCCTTGCTGTCGTCAGAAATAAAATCACCTGAAACAGATATCAAATATCAAAGAGGATCAATGAGTTAAAAAACTTGGAATTGGAATAATACGTTTATTGTGTTGAACATGCTATGTTCATCCATACCTCTGGATTCAGAATCAGGAGTGGACTTGGTAAGGAGCTGTGACTGCTCACTCTTAGTCGAAGACGATTTGCTGAGGCTATGTGAAAATGTGCGATCATCTTCTGTCCACTACGATGACACAAGACAACAAACAAGCTTCTATAAGAGAACCATCATTTTGACCCTGAAATCTAAAATGCTGAAAATCAGGCAATGAGACACACATGTGGACTACAGCTCCTCACTGCACTGTTGCTGGACGCGCCAGAGGAGAGGGGGATGGATGCAGAGGACGTCTGGGGCCTGCTCAGATCCTGAGATTCACTTTCCTCGGGCGTCTTCTCTACAGCGTGAGAGAGTAACCCCAGAGTCCGCTGTCTTGGTTTGGGTTTGGGTGGCTCCCTCTCGTTAGGAATATCTGAATAATGGGGAAATATACGTTTAAAATCTGCACTGAAAGTTACTTGCATGGCTTGTTAAACAGTATAAACAGACCTGGTGAAGGCACGTGTTTGATATCAGGTCCTGACAAATTTGGAGTCTGGGATGTTTCTTCCAGAAAAGTGTTGCTCTTCTCCTCAGGACCTGGAGTTTCCGTCAAGCTGCCGTCGGATGGTAAAGGCAGAGACATGTCCAGAAGATCATCTGAGGTTTGGTATGAGAGAGATTTACTCCGGCTCCCTCTTGGGGTTTGGGGATCGACAGGCTCCACATCACTGTTTTTACTCCTTGTGTCATGGTGTTGTGAGGAAATCGAGTTATTATGATTGTAATGTCCAACGACAGAGGAGTCCGGTTGCTCGTTTTCGCGTGACTCTGATGGGTCCCCTGAGGAAAAGCTGATTCTCTTGCTCTTCAGGAATGACACTCTCTTTGTTTTCCCAGGTTTGTCTTTATCGTCTGAAAGGTCAAAGGTGTTGTTTGTGTTCGCTTTAGATTTCCCGGCCTTAAATGCATCCGTCTTCTTTTTTCTTGATTTGAGGAGTTCATTCAAAAAATCTGTGACAAATAGAAAGTTTAGTGCGTTACAGAACAGATGTAGAGCTGCAACTGAGAGTCAATTCAGTGGTGAGCTGATCTTACAGCTTCTCAAATGTGCGGATTGATGCTTTTCCTTGTCATGCAGGGTGTTAACTTAACTAGGATCATCTACCATAGGTTGCGGATTGTGGTGGCATCTAATCGGGGCTTATATTTACAACTAGATTGCTTAGATACACAATATGCCTGCCCACCTATACTACCATTATTGGCAATTCCTCAATCATTAGAATTGTCATTACTGATGCTCCCTTCATCTTTGTCAGACCTTTTATTTTGTATAAAGACTTTAAACAAAGATAAACCTCTGCCAATCATGTGAGATGCTGTTTTTCTCATGAATGTTGTAAATTGTGTTACTTGTTGAGTTACTGCTCACTCTGAGGTTTCTATGGTTGTAAATGAGTTTATTTTATAGCTGCTCCTCACACATGTTGAGGGTCAAGGGCAGAGAAGGTTGCACCTTGTTAAGCCGTATGAGACTAATGTGATTTGTGAATTTGGGCTTTACATATAAAATGTGATTGATTAACTTTTCCACAGTATTGTATAAACCCACGAGGGTAAGAAAAATGAAAGATGTATAGATGTTTAAAAGGAGGAGGCAATGAAACAGTTTCATTAGTCATACTCATACAGAATGTAAACAAAGGCACTAGAAAGAGCTCCATTCATAAACATATTGATGCTGTGTCATCTTACCATCTTCATCCTCGTCGAAGTCATCCGAGTAGGAGAAGTGATCTGTGGTGGTTTTGTTGGCTCTGGCAGAGACAGCAGCCTGAAGTTCATCCTTTAAACGAAATCAATTCAGGCAGACATGAGAAACCTCCACGGGGCTGTGACCGGTCCTGTCTCACCGGGTGTTCTCTGTTTGAGTACAGACAACGGGGTTTGTTCGTTTTACCTGAAATGTTGTTCTTCTCGACGTTTTCGGGCTTTTCGCGTAAGCCAGTGTCCTGACCTCTTGGTTCGTCATCCTGGAAACTTCACCCACTCTCCTGTTGTTTACTCACATTAGCGTTAGCTTTAGCTTTAGCTGACGTTCGCCAATTCCATGGTAACAAGTAGATAGTATATTTTAAGCGTCTCCTGCTGCCAGCATGTCTAACTGTGTCTTTCACCGACCGTCACATCTGATTGTTGTGAGTGGCCACGACTCAAAATACAGCTTTGAAAAGCGGTTTTACCCGAAGACACGTTGAGCTAGCTTAGCAAGCTAGCGCACTTGTTGACGGTAACCCAGGGAAACCCGCCGTAGCTCTGCGCATGCGCAAACCAAATCAGTTAGAGAGAAATTAAAGTCAAGCATTTCAAATATGTTTATATACATATAAAATGATAAGCATACAAACAAATTCAAAGTATCAAAATTAGAATTATTTATATATTAAATCCGTTTAATTTGGCACGTGATAAAGGTGGGTCTAATTATTTCATATAAACTGAATACAAATCTCTGAATCTTCCTCTTTGGAGTAATAAATTCTTAGCTTCCTCATTTTATCATCATCATCGGTCTGTTGATTCCATTTGGTTAATTCTATTTCAGGAGCATAGTTATTTAATGAATGCAGTTGTGCCAAAAGTACAATATACAGCCTATCTCTAGAATAAGAGGTAGGGTTAAATTGGGTATTTGATCAATTATAGCCTACTTGGTTAGTTTACATGACAGCCCAAGATAAGTGAGAGTGTAATGTAAGAGAGTGAACTGAGTAAAAATACAATCACAAATGTATATTTACACACCAGTAATTTCTAGTCTAAGGTCTGCAATAGAAACTTTTCTAAAAGTATGGACTTATCAGCTGTTATGCGCAAAGTCTGAAGTTTAACATGATGCACTACATTAGTGGACTGCTATTACTAATGCAATAGGCATTATGCTAATCTTTGTGGCTGAGTAATATGTTGTTAAATGTGGAACAGATTTTATTTGTCAAAGCATAAAATGTTCAAATGTACTTAAGTAGACTAATAAGAGTAAATGTTCTTAGTTACATTTCACCACTACTCTTCCTCTTAACTCTACAGTGTAATGCTTTGAAAAATAATTGCAGAGAATAATATTGATAACCAACATTGTGTATATCTGCTGAAGTGGACTCAGGGATCCAAAAACTAAAACACAGGCAGAAAGTCAGACTGATTTTTTATTTTATTTTTTGTTTTGTTATAGGAAAGTGCATAGTTGAAGCCCTTTTACTCTTCAAGATTAACAGTGTAAATCAAGATCTCCTCTGATACCAGATCGTCCAGGTGTTCATCTCAACCATTTACTTCCCAATGGGCTTCCCCCTTCGGTATTTATGACTACTTGTTGTTTGTCGAAGATTTTCCATCTATCTCCTCCCCGTCATATCTGAGTCTAGAAAGAAAGCCCCAAAGTCTAGAAATAAATGTCAATAACAAAATAAATTGATTTGAAAAATTAAGAGTAGCCAGCCACTGAAGAAAGTTGGGATCCCACAGTTGCTCCAGTTCATGGCCAGATTCAAAAGACGTTAATGTCTGATATTATATGTTGGAGAGTAAGACAGAGATACACAATATCAACAATGTTCCCATGACTGGGGCATAACTGAACTTCATATAATACAGTGACAAAACAAAAAAAAATTAATTCTAAGATTGTTTCAAAGCCCCAAACTTTGAGGCTTCAGTTTGTGTTGCTGTTGCACTGTTGTACACATCCACCCATATTTACATACACATGTTGGTGCATTACGGGGTTTCTATTATTCTGTTCACTTCATCTTTAACTGAAACACCTCCATTAAAGTCATATAGATATTAAATCAATAACTAATTTAGTAGAGCAGCTTTTGAACAAGATTTACCGATGTAAGAAAAATAACCCTGTAACATAAACCATGCTAAAAACAGGAAAAAGTGTCAACAAATCCAACTGCAGATGATTTCATTGTCCCTGACATGAATCTAAAATAAATCTGAACTAAAATATTATTGTCCTGTCACAAAAAGCTGTTCTCTAAGATGAGCACGTGACATTGGCCCAGTTTGATAATGCACCTTCTCGTTTCTATCCTTTCCACTGGTTTGACATATATTTATGATACAGAAGTTGTGAAGTATAAACTATGGATCGCTCCCTGTAATCACAAACTGCTGAGAAGAAGAACAGGCCTTCATCTTTCAATACACCTTCAAAATCAAGATACCGCAGCAAAAGTGCTGATAAAAATGATACGTCAGTATACAATAATCAGTTACTTAATTTATCAATAAAATTATTCCAGTACACAGATAATCTTCATGATTAAAAATAATTTTGCTTGTGCTGATTTAAGTGTTACAATTACGAGACCTATTAAACCCTGGTTGCCTGAAAATGAGTGTGAAAGGGAAGAACTATTTTGTGCATCAAATCTTACCACATCGACATATTGCAAATGTATTTTCTTCTTCATCATGTTAACTACAATAAACAAGTAATCTGATACTTAAAGTGGCTCTAGTGTTTCTATGATAATAATGTATCAAGTGAAAACGTGAAGACTGGGAGGGGTTTGTTGTAGTGATGACCATACACAGAATTATCCCCTGAATCTACAGATCCCTTTGAATTTAAAGAGCTGCATTTTTTAGCTGTTTGGTTGAAAACTTTACTGTTTGGTTCACTCTCACCACTCTCAAAGCCTATTCACCCAGTGCAGTCGGCTATTTTCAAAGGAAAAGCACATAAATCCCACTGTGCACTACCTGCTCAGCACATAATGGCAGACTGACACAGAAAGAGGACAGGTGGTGAACACAGAGGATCATTTAACAGCTGAAGTGAAAGATATTTGCCCCAAGAGGTGGTAGAGACCAAAATCAGAGCTCAAAGAAGAGTGGATAGTGGAATTTGTTGCAAACATGACTTAAAATGAAGTTCAGTGTTACAGTGGATTTGTTAAGACATAACATTAATAGGTGATGAGACTGATTGTTTAACATCAGTTTATGGGACTGACTCTATTGGAAATAGTTAACAGAATGTAAGTAATCTGACTATTTGCTGGCTCAGGTGATCTTGTCAACTGGATGCAAAGACAAAAGAACATGTTACATTAAAATCAATATGTAATGTTATTTGAAAACTAAATCCTGACCCAGAGTAACTTGTGCTGGTTTGAATGTGCTGTGAAGTGGGATATGACATCATTACTGGCACTGTGCAGAGGCTTTCAAGTGGAATTAGAGGAATGTTTCAGAGAATGTAAAGGACCCATGACCCTCCACAAATCAGCTAAACATCAATTGACCCGCCCACCCAAAATACACTGCTACCTCCCTCTTCAAACCGCATCCCGTGTGACCCATGCCTTCATCGCACATCTCCGTTGTTTGAGGATCAGTCTGAGATCTGGGATCGACACAGAAGCCGGCCACACCTCCTGATTAAAGGTATGTTGAGGTACAATGTAGAACCCAACTGATTCATAAACATGCTGATATTGTTGACCAATATTATCTGTTTAAACTGGCTAATAACAGGTACATTGTATTGACATATGTCAGAAGATATGCAGAATTGACTTTCTTTCAATTTAAGTTTTTTTAATAAGATTATATAATTTTTGTTATTATGAAAAGTTTCTATGACGTTTTAAGAAAAGACCAAAGCTGAAACATAACTGTCACAATCGTTCATGTTGAGTCATTAAGTAAGAATTGAATATTGGTCATTATATCACCAAACGCTTTATCAACCGAGTATCAGTCGGGATCTACTAACAAGAATCAAAGACAGATTTACCCAACAACGCTGAGCAGTTAGAAAAAAAGGCTAAAGATATCTGTATGAGGGGACAGGGAGATGGTGCTGTCTTGGTCACAGTTAGCAGATAACTGTGCACTTCCAGTCAGAGCAGGTGGAGGAGTCATGGTTGTCTGGCTCCACTGCTAGTCAATGGGAGGTGCTGGGGGCTCCCTTCCATCGCTCTGTACCAAAGTCAAACAGATGTTAAATGTGTCTAAAAAAAAAAGTGAGCAGCCTTGATGGTACGAATCATATATATACATATATATATATGCAGAGTCTGAGACATTGATCAAATACTGGGCACAACTTCTTAACATATCAACAATACAAGTATAAACATAGATGACATAAAAAGAGTGTGATCAGTACTGACATTGTGGGGTCCCGTGGGTTTGCCTGTGGAACGTGGTCCCCTAAGACTAGATGGACGCAGCAGGAACAGGACCAGAGCCACGACCACCCATCCCATCATTACCATGGGGAGGATCAGGTCACCTCCTCCTCCCCCTCCGAGCGGCCCGCTGGGACTTGGCACTGAACATAAACACACCTTCATATGTCACACATGTCACTTACACTAATAGTTCTAGCGTGAAATACATGAAGAGCTGGTCATACATACATTCCTGAGGACATTCAGTGTCTGTGCAGTACGACTGAGATTGCCTCAGCTGAAAAAACAGAAGGAACAAAGTTTATGACAACAGATCAGCCAGAAGAAGAACATTAACTTTTAAACTATTGACTTTAGTGACTGCACTATTTACTCTGGTTTGCACTGCCCTCACCTGGAGAGAGATCTCACAGATGGCTTGATTGTAAACACACAGCTAATAAACCTTTGTGACCCATACCTAAAGAGTTTATTACATGAGACTTACATGATCCACTCAGAGTTTACTTTGGCCAGGTCTGCCACGTACCTACAAAATACTGGGAGCTGTGGTGCAAAGCTATTTGGTTAATTATTTGGACAACACCCTTTGCAAGTTACACCTGTCCACAAAGAGCCAATGAGGTCACCTGGAAACTGACACAACATGACTGCAAGCTGTAATCTTCAAAACACCTAGAAACTCGTTTTAGATTAACATCTTTTACAACATACTCTCTATCAAAAAGGATCCAGAGAACAATTCAAGCCTGACAAACAAAGACAAGTGCAACAGAGCGAAAGAGCTGATAGGTTCTCAACACAAACACTGAGCAGGAACCAGGATATGCCGGCTTAGCGTCACTCTGCAGGTTTTCACTTCCCTCTCCCCTGCTTCTCTACAGTCTTCTGCTCTTCCTCCTCACTGTTAATCTCTGTTCTCCCCTCTCTTGACTACAGCAGGAGATATTCTCACTGCACCCTGCATACTTGAAATACTTTGACCTGTCTGTGCACCTCAACTATGTTACAGGAGTCACTGAGATTTGCAGTGAAAGTATCTGCATATCTTCCATTACTTACCAGATTGATGAGACGTCTCATAGCGTACTCCTGTGTGCAGATGCACTCACAAGGGTCAAAGTCGCCCTCTGCCATGTCTCACCAGACTGCGTCCACCTTGGAACAAAGGTGCTGTGTTAGACTGGGACGAACGAGAACAATTGAGAGAAAGCTAACGCTGACGCTGTGCTCTGTTGTCGTCTCACAGATGAGGGGGAGGAGACTGCTCAGTTATGACAGGCTGCAGTCTCTGTGACTGTACCCCTGTGCATTTCTGTGAGTAATCCTTTTGGTTTTTTTTAAACAGTATTTATACACAGCATTGATTTGTTTCCAGCTGCTGCAGGGAATGTTGAGCTGAACCATAAGTCTAACTGTACCAGTCAGTCAATACTATATGTTGTATCAGTTTTGCACAATCAAAAGGACTAAATACATAAGCGGCTCTCCTTAATAGAAACGACCCCCTGGTTGATTTTTCATTTGCTGTGATATTACACTAGTACATTCATCAGTGAGTCTGATGATGGAAAGATGTCACAGTGATGTGTACCAGTGAGCACACTGATCTAGACCACTATTACCTAATATCTCAATCAGCTCTGGTCATATTTTTGTCTCGTTTGATTCTAAGAAAATTAAACACACATTTTACATTTTTAATAACATATAAAGTCGCTTTTCTGAATGGTATTGTAGTTTCCTCTGCATATTTCTACGGTTGGTGTTTGCACAATTAAATACTAATCACTCTGCTTGAACTCAACATGCTAAACATACAACGCGGATATTGTCTTCATAGCAATACAACATATAATAAAAAGGGGGGAAAGTCATGTCTCTTAAAATAAACAGGTTTCTTTTTGAAAGAAAATCCCATTTTATAGTGATTAAATTAGATAACTAGTGTGTGCAAACTAAATCCATTTGAATCAAACGTTCATTTTACACACATTCTGCCTCAGTTATACAGTTACAGTCGTGTATATGAAAACATTCGCGCTGTATTTTCCATTAGTGACCGCCTGCATATTTCCACAGTGACGAACAAACCCGCATGAACTCGTCCCTGCAGAGATCAAACTCGTGCAGCCGAACGACATGTGTCACATCCACATCTGTACTGATGTAGACAGAAACCAGCCGAGCTCAGACTAGCTTCGTGCTAACCTAGCCCGTGCAGCCAGAGGAAATCAGAGCCGTGTCTTCTTTGTGATGAACGTCTGATTGGAGACAGATGCGACAGCCAGCGGCACCGGAACGCAAATCACTTACCGGATGTTCGCGAATGTCCCGGAGACGTTCACCGTGTTTGTCGGAGCCGGTGATGAAGAGGAGGAGCAGCTGCTGCTTCACTGTCTCCGCTGCACCGCAGACATGTCAACTGACCGTGTGTGTTTGTGTGTGTGTGTGTGTGTGTTTTGTTTCATGCACGTGAAGCAGCCCAGCTATTCTTCACGACGGACATCCGGGACATTCCTGTGAAAAGGGGCGGGTAAGATGTGTCCTATTGGGCCACGCGTTTGACGAGCGGGCCTTCAGCCAATCGGAGCGAGGCACGATTGTAACGTCTGCCTAGTAAACAAACAATCCAGCCGTCTGACGTCACACACAGGGACCGATGGAGACTCCCAACATCTGGATAGCTGTTTAAACTGAGCAACTAGAGGTACTTGTACTTTACTTGGGTACTAAATGCTACAAGTCCTTAGGTTTGTAGATTTCAGTCTAATATGAGATGATTAAAGGATGTGGGGTGTCTCCATTTGTAATGAGCCAGTGGTAAAAGACTTGGGTTCTACAACCTTCTATAAAGTATGTTGTTGTTTACCAATATTTTTAGCTGAATAATGACTGAACAGAAACATTCAACATTATGCAAATGTCTTCATTCGAACACCAACCTTTGCTTTATTCTTATAATAAACGCAGCTTATTAGCTGGTTAGACAGTTTATAAATGGTGCTTTATCAGGGTGGCACCAATCTGTCATCTTACTTTGTGCATATTAATATAGCTCAATAATTGTAACTTACAATAAGATGAATCAAATGTCCACAACCCATAACAGTTAGATTTTAAATCCTGACCCTTAACAGTGGATGGATATTTTATCTGTTTCTCTTTTGCACAGCAACATGTTCCCTCCACTACATTTATCTATCAGTAACCTTTCATATTCATATTTACCATGTTTTAAATAACTCATTCTGAATTTTTGGGCTGCAATCTCTTATAAAGAAAAATGTTTCACTGTATCATTCAAATAAAAAAGTTGCACCATGCATACCTCAAAATGTACAACACCACAGTACATAGTTGTTCCTCTCAATCCAAATCCTAATCACTGCCAGGTAGAAGCTGAAGGCCTCAGTTTGCTACTTTTATTCAGCCTCTTAAGACAAAAGTCACACAATGTCAGTCGATGGTTAAGAAACGAAAGCAGCAGCCCTGTCAAACTGAAAGAATGGTTTGTTAAAGCTTTAGTGTGTAAGCAGTGGAAATCAGTAAGTCTGTACGTAGTAAAGAGTTTATAATATATATATTTAATGAATGTGTTACTGTAAATAAACAATATACCCTTTCTTTATAGATAAGTTTTAAGCACTTGATAAGAACAAGTTTCCTTCCCCAACAATTCTCATTAAGCTTACGGTCAATGATGATGTAACAGCTGGTTTCATCACATTACGAGAAGTTTCTAGTCTGCTGTTTGAATAGCGAGTCAACATATGTTTAGGTCATAACATGACTGGGTTTTTTCTTAAACAATAATCCAGTTATTAATGTTGTTATAATCATTAAGGAAAACTGAAGGTTTATAAGTTATAGGTAAATCTACAATCCATCAAGGGTATATTTGTAATTCTTAATAAGCAGTTTGAAAATTGGATTTAGGTCCAGAAGTTCAGCAGCTTTTTTCCAGAGGGTGAGTCACATGGTCAGACAGTCCAATAAAAGGGTCGAAAAGGCAGGACAGGACGTTTGGCATCCCAGAAATAGTTTCATTACCTCTGCCAAAACATTGTGTGTCCATCACTTTCTGATCATTCGTTTGCATGAAAAAACTATGGGTTGAGTTAACATCCTTGATCTTTGGTGGATGAGACGTGGTATGTGTCAGGGGGGAACACATTACACTTTGGAGATATTGTGAGATAGTGTCTCTCAGAAAATAATTCACGGAGCCTGATGAAAAAACATGTTTAGGGGGAATGATGTATGAGTGTTTGCAATTTGGTACAGGAACAACAAAAAATCCAGATCTAGTGAATTTAATTGTGGTTTCCTAAGGCGACTGTTGGGCCTTGGTGGAGGTTTATGCATTCTACTAATTGTAGTAGTTTATATCTGATCTATGAGGATTTTAGAAGTAATTGAATTCAGGATTTAAAACGTGTAAATCTGTCTTCTGTAATTGTGTATGTTTTGCTCACTCATTCATTCTAAATAACATAAAAACAATAAATCCGGTTGGATTTTAAATCTTGTCCCTAAACAGCGGTGGAGAAAGATAAACAACCTAATTGTTTTCAAGGCGTGAGGACGAGGAAAAATCGTGAAGTTTGAAAAACCCCATGAACCCACGTTCTCCGCAGCTCACTGGTGAAAAGTTCCAGGTTGGTCTCCATTTACCCGCAGCTGTGTGTGCATGTTCTGGACACAGTCGCTGAATCTGTCCGCTGGAAGGCAGGCGGGTGACGGTGAGCTGCCTCTGAGGAGAGACGAAGCGGGGGAAAGCGAAAGGAAGGCTCCATAACCACATCGCAGTGCCCACCGCACAGCGACACACACCACAGGGAGACAGGCCACGGGTCTATCGCTTCCAGGCAGCGGCAGCAGGAGCTCAGCGGCGGCGGGGGCAGCTCAGCGGACACAGCCATGGCTAACATCGCGGTCCAGCGGATCAAGCGGGAGTTTAAAGAAGTTCTCAAAAGCGAGGAGGTGCGGTAACGTGTGTGTCTCTCCCCGGGCGTGTTGTACCTCCGTGCGGCGCCTTCTTTGTCGTTGTTCCAACTCCATTAAAACGAGAAGTGTCGGGAGATCACCGCTACCTTCGCTCCGGTGCAGCAGCGGGTCAGGCCTCAAAGGCGCAACTTCAGCCTGTAGCCTGTAGCTTGTTCTCGGTGTTGTGGCCGGAGCTCTGCTGTTAATGTCGGGTGGGTGCGTTCAGGAGACACCGGGGATGTGGCTCGACAGGCCCGGCGGGTCCAACAAACAACATCGCTCACTTGTTATAAATAAACCTGGCTTGTGCCGTCGTCTCAGCCGTGTCAGCTACGGTTAGCAGCCATTAGCCTGCTGAGGGTAATTTTGACATCTCATCCACAGTTAGCATTAGCTTGTGTTGTTTTGCTAAAGCGTTCATCAACTTTACGAGCGTGTTCGTCACGTATCAGCCGTACGTTTCTTTACGAGGAGGTGGGAGCCGTATATAGGGACTGTTTAATCCGCCATGTTTGTATAACGTTTGGTTTTTAGTTAACTTTTCACAGACCGTCTCCACTGTGGAGCTAACTGCGTAGCTAACGCTAATACCCGAACGCTTTCTGGGAATCGCCCCCAAACCCACGGGGGTGTTTCTGGGGGGAGAAGATGAGTGTTGTTGTGTGTTCAGCAGCCAACATGTCGGCAGCTTCACGTCGGTGTGTGACTTCATGTTACACACACACACGCACACACGCAGCAGCAGGGTGTTTTCACTGTGTCCCTCTCCTCTGTCCCAACACACAGACGAGTAAAAACCAGATCAAAGTAGATCTGGTGGACGAGAACTTCACGGAGCTGCGGGGGGAGATCGCAGGTCCTCCGGACACACCGTACGAAGGTACTGTCACACAGCGGCACGAGGACACACGCTTGTTTCACTTCCACACGGTCATCATCTTGAGTTCTCATGCTAACACGTCATGTCTTTCTTTTTCCAGGTGGCAGATATCAGCTGGAAATAAAAATCCCAGAAACCTATCCTTTTAATCCACCAAAGGTATGTGATCCATTATTCTCCATCTGCTCCTCTGCTCAATTACGCATTTGTATGTCTTGGACTCAATATCCCTTCAATCAACCAATGACTTTTTATTTGTACAGCCCATTTTCACAAGTCACACTCTGTCTCATGGGGATTAACAAGGTTTTACATCCTCTGTCCTTAAAACAAGAGTCGGGAAAAACCACCAACCCTTTTAACAGGGGGGGGAACCGTAGAAGCCTCAGAGAGGGCCACATGTGAGGCATCCCTCTCCCAGGACGGACAGAAGTACAATAGATGCTGCGTGTAACTGAGAACATTGATTAGAAGAAACACTTTGTAGCATAATGGAAAACTGTGTCAATGTGTGCTGCCCATTCCACGCACATGGTTATCCTGATTACAAATGAGGTTTTTCTGGTTTGGTAAACAATGAAATGCCGTTGAACAGATTTTTGAAAAACCGGAACATGTCGGCTGAAGAATGGGAGTAGAAGGCAGGAATCAGATTTCTGTATTCCATTTGTTACTCCACTTATACAGTAGCTTGTTATTAAAGAGATATTGCAGTGAAATATTTTACAGCGACAATCTGACAAAATTACACCAAATGTGAGGATCTTAAACATTATAGATTCTTCAGTTTAAGTGAATTGAAGAATTAAAATCCAACAGAGTCCTGGGACCATAGAAATAAACCTCCAATGGTACATATGAGGTGTTGATCTAGACGATTCAGAGACAAACCTTTACGTAGATGATCATAAACGTTGACTAATCAGGGAGCGGTCACAGTGTTTGTTATTTTACTCTGCTACATTGATTTATCCGTAGATGTAATAAAGTTAGATTTGCTGAAACCGGTTTTTCAAGGCTGATGCCACAACAAATACAGGAGAGTAAAACCTTTATGATACTGACTGATTTGTACCATTGTGCAATGACCTAAAAGGGACAGTTTAAACAACTTCACAGTGAAGATGGTGTAACATAAAAACTGTAAATGTATATAACCATTATGCGGCACATCTGTATGATATAGAACATATTTGATCAAAATATGATCAGAAAAAGAAAATGACTCGCAGTATGACTGTGCTTTAAAATCCTTTTTTTCCATGACCTCACTCTTCTTATCTATATAACCACTCATCTGTCTTTCTCAGGTGCGTTTCATCAGTAGGATCTGGCACCCGAATATCAGTTCTGTGACGGGAGCAATATGTCTGGACATTTTAAAGGACCAGTGGTGAGTGAGACGTGCCTGAACCCTCTGACCCGTACGGGGCTGGGTGTACAAATACAGAGCACCCTCCACTTACCTGCGTCAACTTGTAACCTGTGTCACCCAGGGCAGCTGCGATGACGCTGCGGACCGTGCTGCTGTCTCTACAGGCTCTACTTGCTGCGGCGGAACCAGACGACCCACAGGACGCAGTGGTAGCCAATCAGGTGAGAGAGGTTTTGTGTTTTACTGCGGTCAAACTGCCCATTATTCTATTCAGATGGTAAATTACATTTGTAGAAAACAAATTGAGCAAGAGTACAACAAGGGAGCTTTCTGTAGAATAACATTTTTGTCAGTGGTTTTCCGTGGACAGTCACAGACATTTAGACACGGTCTGTGCCTGTGTCGTCACATGTTGCCGACTTGTATTTAACCCAGGCTGCTCTCTCTCTACCTCTCTCTCTCTCCTCAGTATAAGCAGAACCCAGAAATGTTCAAACAGACTGCGAGACTGTGGTCTCACTTCTACGCTGGCGCTCCCGTCCCCAGTCCTGAATACACCCGTAAAATAGACAAACTCTGTGCCATGGGCTTTGATAAGGTCAGAACCGACCGGAGTTTTTCCTGCACTTTTTTACTTTATATTGATGATGGTGGGGAATAGGAGGGTTTTCGTTTGGCAGTTGAGATGAAATGATCAGTTGATTGCCAAAAAATTGATCAGAAAGTTCCGATGAATAGTTTTGAGTACATTTTTAATCATCTTGTTTAGTTTTAGTCTCCTGTGTTAGTAAACTTGAAAATGTTAAGGTAATTGAACGTTCATACATAACAAATCATTTGCAAATGTTGCTTTGCACTTGTGATCTTTTCTACTTAAGATTTTAAAGCTTTTCTGACATTTTATAAACTAAGTTATTACTGGTAGAGGTAGAAAACCCTATTTGACAGCATCTATCACAGATGACTCGGGTCACATCTTTCTGTCTTCTTCTTCCCCCTGTCATGCAGAATGCAGTAATAGCGGCCTTGTCCTCAAAATCCTGGGACGTGGAAACGGCGACAGAGCTGCTCCTCAGCAATTGAGATCCAGCCTGGTGTGAGGATCCCCAACAAACTCCTGTCTTTACAGCATCAGCTTCTCCCCGGCACATTCCACCATTGCCTTTTTCTTTTCTTTTTTTTGGATTGCACAGACAACACCCTATTTGCCACAGCAGTACTCTGAACCTACTTTTACAGCAAGTTTGTTCACTTACAAACTCAACACCGGTAGTAACACAATCGCCAATATGCTCATCACACTGCTGCCTGTCTGATCCCATTTGTTCAGATACATCTTCATCATGCATCTACTCTTCCATGCCCTTTGGTCATATCAGCTCTGAGGCATCTTGAAATTCCTTTTAAACAAACGTGTTTTCCATAATAATGCAAAGAGTAACTGCCTCTTTTTCGGGGTAGAAACTGAAGGAAGTCCTGCATACTGCTCTCACAGTACATCAAGATTTTATTCCTTAGGCAGAACTTGTTGAATATTCTATTATGGACTTTAAATTCTGTTAAGCTGGATGTAAAGTCACTTGACTGGAGAGTGTGGTTGTTCACCCCTCGTTTCTTCTGCAGAAGTCTAGAAAGATCGCACCCAGACATCCTCCGACATCCGTACACACAAAGAAGAAAAAAGTTATCTGTAAATAGAAGCGTGTAAATTTGAAAATACAATGGGGATATACTTTTTTTTTTCTTACATGGCATTGTAAAACAAATTATTTTAAATATAAACTATGCCTAGTTTACAGTTATATGGAAGAGATATCTTTTTATGCTTTTGTGACCCATGAGAAAACCCTGTCTCTCTTTAAGGATTTATTTGATGTGGCACAGCCAAAAATCATGGCCCCATTGGGACGGGAGGTGTCATCTTATCTGCTACGCCACAATCCAACCTTTTTGTTGATCTTTATCGTCCTAACATGTTCTATGCTGCCTTTGTATTCAGTTTGGCTACTTGATGTGATGGGACTTTGGGGTTGAAATGGCAAGACTCTTTCTGATCTACGGAAAGAGACACCTGGAACCTCTGCTCGGCTCAAGCACACCCGGTTTGGTGTGTGTCGTGCAGGGAAGTAAAGCCTGCTCTGGGATATGTTGCTAGAATAAATATCTCTCCTGCTCTGAGCCAATACAAGAATAAATGTGTCTGAGTGTCAGGAAGGATAAAAGTTTAGATGGTTTTTCCCCCCAGAGCAGTCAGTTTTCTACCATAGGTACAAAGTAGGATTTTGCTCACCCCCTCAGCTGTAAGGGGAGGAGCTTTATCACAAATCACTCCAACAGATCTAGGCCATATGTTGAGGCAACATAGGTGTCGTCCTATATTCCCAGACATGCTTTACAACACAGCCAAATAACATACTCAAGGGGGGTTGTCTTTTACGGATGTCCAAGTCGTACAAGAGGCTGGAACTCCTCTGTTCTGCACAGTATTTTCACACATTTGATTTGAGGTACAAGAACTGTAAATTAATGCATAGTATAGAAAAGTGGGGCTTTGGTGCATCCTCAGTTTTTTTATTTAAAAAGAAAAATCCTCTTTCTGCTTGACCTCCAGCTCAGTCCCTACCAACACAGCAGCATTCTAAATTTCATTCGACGTCCAACGTTTTCAGGCCGAAAACAAAAAAAGATGGTTCATGGTCAAAGTATAAAATGCACACACTGTCTCCTTTTACTTGTAAATAGCCAGATCCTTGATAAAGAGCCATCCCGTTATCACTCGAGCGCACCATCGATGGCTGGATCTATATTTTGTAAGAAAAAGAAAGGCCAAAAAGAGCCCCCCCCTCCCCGGTGTTCTCACTATGTACAATAATGCACGATGGCAGCATAAAAAAAAAGGGGCTGTTGCATCTCAGTTTCTCCATTTGGATTGAGACTTTTTTCCTTTTTGTGTTTCCTTGGAAGCAAGCATCAGCAGTATAAAAAAAGCATGGTTATTTATTGTGACGGTGTCATGTTTCTTTGATTAAAAAAAGTGGAAAATCAAGTTTGTTGTGTCGTGTCTGAAACTCTGCACATAAAAAAAACAACACAGTCGTGAAGACAGACGCACTACACAGTAACATCTAAAAGCATTTATTTTCTGGAAAAAAAAAATTAAATATGATCAAGAGAATAGGCATACTTTAAACTACATAAAAAATAAGTTGTCCTCAACACAACCTACAGAGGTGTCCAATCACTCAAAGCCTGAAACCAGGCTTTAACCCAACGGAAAACTGACAGAAGTACAAAATATATTTCATTGTAAAAGATGGAACAAAATCCTGAACACAAACTTTTATAGTAATATTTCTTTTATGCATTCCAAAGACTTGAGCAGTTAAAAAACAAAATGGTAATTCAAAACCAGCTCAATTTATGACCCCTGGACGAGGGGACGAGGAGGCAAACAGAGCATAGAACAGTGTCTAGAAATGTCTGAAAATTCAAATTAGTCCGAGAACACACTGGAAAATAATCAAAAGGCCTTTCAACAGAATTACAGGTGGAGGGGAAGAAACCAGAGAGCTTCTACCCTGCCTCGTAACGCTATAACCGAGCTAAAGCACCTAAACATACCAAAGTTAGAAACCTAAACATACCAAAGTTTATAAAATTTTGGTGCCGGCACATCCGTTTATACATTAATGTTCCCATATTTTAACCATTTGCTGCAATTTTTAACTGGATATTCCAAAAAATAAGAGGAAAGCTGCACATAGGTATTTACAAAAAAATTATAATAATCAACCGTGTAAGTAAATCTGGTGAGCTGTGGGGAAACAATGCAACAGAAAACACGAGGAAGAGGTCAGAAGACAGAGTAGGATTTTTCCCAGGGAATTTAATAAGCAACAATCATTATCAGATTAAAACGTTTGTAAAATGTCCATCCTGTTTTGTTTTTCTTATTTTTTTTAAAAACGGCTCCACAAAAGAAGCAAAGAGCAACAAAAACAAAGGGGAAAAAAATAACATGTTTTGAGTAACACCTAGATACAGTGCACTTTAAATCAAGACTACAAGGTGTTTAAAACCTTCTAGGATGTCGGTGGTGGTGTGAGTGTAAGTGTGTGTGTTTGTATACTTAATGTGTGTTTGTTTTTTTACGAAAGGTCCATAATGTATCCAGGAAAGCTTTAAGAGTCAGAGGAGTATGTGCGTAGGGCTGGGAAGGTTACGAGGAAGAGTATAACCCGTTCTCTACAGTCTTGATTTCCCCTTCACCGGTTTTCTCTTTACCTGCAAGACAAAGGAAAAGGTTTGATCTCTGCATCATTTTAAAACCTCTGCTACTGTCACAGGGAGGGGAAAAGCTGTCCTTTGAATTGTTAAATCCATCTTGGTGGTAGTATTGTGCGCAATGAAATCCCGGCTTCAAAGTTGATTCTACATGATGTGATCCCATACAGATATCACATCACAGAAGGTTCTGTGTCAGATATTCTGTGACAAAACCAACTCACTGCCAGCCCGCCTGCCCTCTCTCCACTGTTGCGCTCTCCCCTGCTTGAGAACATGGCGTCTCCCTGGTTGTCTTTGTTGGAACTGGGTGCACTGCTGGTCTGTTCTTGTGTGAGGGGGCATCTCTCTATGTTCTCCCTTTCACAGGTTACACCCTCAGGGCTGGACTCAGGCTCCATCTCTGTGTCCCCCTCGCTGCCCAGAGGCTGGGTGACTGTCCCTACAGCTGCTCTCCCTGTGTCTTTTCCTGGCTCTCTTATTCTCACTTTTTCACTCTCACTGCTCACAAATGGCCACCTACTGGGAGAGAGGTTCATATCTGAGGGAAGATGGGATGTTGTTCTTTACCTATTGCTTAAAAAGATACACACTGGGGATAAACTTTGAGCAAATATTCATCTGCCAATAAAACAAAGTTATGATGAGCCAAGCTAATGATGCTAATTCAACCTTTGTGTTGTCCCTTCGCTCTGTCCTCAGCTCCTTCCTCCACTCTTACCTCTGTAAGTCAATCTGTCTCTTTGTCCCTTCGTCGTTCTGCTGCTGCTGTTTCGTCATCTTGATATTGACGGAGTCTGCAGACGGATTGGAGTCCGCCGCTCTCTTCCTGCCTCTGCCAGCTCCCCCCCCTGTCGGTGCCACTGCTTCCTTCTTTTCAGCTCCAGGAGTGGCAGCTGTTTTCGGTGGACGACCACGTCTCTTCACAGGCGACGCTTCTGTCCCAGCATCGGGGGTTGCATTTAGACTCGGCTCCTCCTGAAAGACGGAGACACAATGCTCAGTTAAGAAAATGCTGCTCTATATTGGAGACTGTGTGTAGTTTCAGTTGACATCTGGTTTTGCTCATGAGCTTTTACCTTCTTCCCCTCGTTGTTCTTGATCGTTGGGTTCTCATTGTTTTCCTGTACTCGGCTCTCTGATGACTCGATGGCAGCGTTGCTGTTTTACCACAAGACACATTTAAAAATAATCCCTCAGTTGTAATAGTCATTTTTGTGATTATGTGTATATGTGAGCGAATGTGCGATTACCTGTTCTTGTTGATGGTTGAGGAGTTCAATGGAGAGGAGTTGGTGCTGGTGTTACTGGCTGTGTCTGAGACTGGGGTGGTCTTAGTTAAGATCCGCCTCCCTGGTACCGTCAGAGGTTTGTTCACAGTCGCCAACACTGGAGCTGGTTTAGGCTAAATACAGAAAGGGAAGGAGGGGTGGGCTTCAGTAAACCACTCCAGTCGGCCTTCATGTTCTACATGTAGCACCTACTTAGACAGAAGTAGTACAGTTTGCAGTGGTTATGAAATCAGAGAGTTTCTTACTGACCTTCCCACTGAGCAGCATTTGTCTCATCTCTGTCAACAGATACTCTTTATCATTTTTGAAGTCCTGTGAAGACATATGTTACAACAGAAAACTTGATTAGCATAAACTGCTCCACTACAAATATCAACCACAAAGTTGGGATGCACCCATTTATCTGCAGAACATCAGTATCAGCCGATTCCACCTTGTGGTCTCTTGCTGGTTAATTGGCAAATAAAATATTTCGTTGGTTATTGCTGCTGTGTATCCTTCTCTAGCTGCAGATTCTGAGCAAGTCCAATAGGTGTTACTGTAACCACCCCCAACAGCCACAGTCAAGTGAAAAGTTGTATGAATTTGTGATCATTCAAAGATTAAAGCTTGTATGACGACTTTAAAATGATAGTTCTTTTTGATGATGAAGATTTACCTTTCACAAGCAAGGAGGGGAAATAATTAACAAAAAAATAATTTGGCCAAAAGCTAATGCAAAAAATATTTCCGTTTTATTTTACAATCGCTACGTCCCTGTGTGTGTGGGTGGGTTGGTGTGATTATTACCTTGTCTTGTACGATGAAGAACTTGGGAGGTAACACAGGATCCTTTGGAGAATCCAGGTGACATGCAGTGCTCTTGTTGGCGATGACGAAGAGAGCGACATCACAGACAATATACAGCTTCTGTAACCATGGCAACACAAGAAACACTGTTAGGATACAAACTCAGTAAGTCATCGATTGTTAAAAAACAGTCCCCCGTCATTAACATACAACTCTTTGCACAATGTTTTGTTTCAAATCATGCAAACTTTTATTAAACTTAATTGTGGCAGGTTATCCCCTTTCTTTCATTTATTTATCAATGTGTGTTTGCGTGTGTGTGTGTCTGTGTGTGTGTTTGTGTACCTCATTGGCCTTTGCATCCTCAGGACACTGTGCATCCTTGGTCTGTTTGATGTTCTCCACCATCTTCCTCAGAAAGGCGTGACTGTTGTTCTCGTTCTTGGTCATCAGCACTTCCAGCATGAACCACAGGCATCTAAACAGCATCAGAACACACAATAAACATGCTGTACATCACTGCTGAGATCATGTGATTATTTGAGGTAAAATTATAAATGTTGAAAATGTGAAACAGACAAATTGACAGCTGTATAAGACAGATAACCAACTCACTCTTTGATATCTTTGAGCTGATCGTACTCCTGTGGTTTTGTGAAGTCTGGGTCATGAGCCAAAAGGTGGATCATATAGGGAACGACGTACTCGGGAAGGAGGGAGATGAGTTTTTCTGAAAGAGAGAAGAACTCATTTTAATATAAGGTAGCAGAACTTCTGAATCACATTCTCACTCCTTCATGTTTGTGTATTATACAAATCTCACAGCCCTAAATGTATAAAATAAAGCATCCAAAGAACAAACCATTCAAAAATTAAAATACCACACTTCGATCATATTTTACACATTGTTTTTTTTTGAGATTTGACTGGGCCTATTATATCTCTGCATCATTTAATGACACTTGACTGGAATAATGGGGCCACCATCGTCTATGTGGTTCAGGATTTGTAATCAAGGAGCACGTGAGGTTTCACACTGACCCTGAGCGAGCGGGTTTTGTTTGATGAACTCTCTGCGGACGGAGATGTTTTTGAGGAGGCACTGTCGGGCATGGGCGCGGCGCTCCTTCACTGGGTCCTTGGCACACAGGGCAAACACCGCCAAGTACTCGAGGGGAAGCACCAGCTTGACAAGAGCCAGGTGCAGCTTCTGAGCAAAGATCTGACGAACCTGGTAGCACTCATCCTGCACACAGAGCAAGAAACAGTGGAGTGACACTCAATTGATACAACTCGGATAAGAGAGTAAAGAAAATGTTTACTGGCTATCAATAATATTTCTTTCCCCATTAAAACTAGAACAACAGGATGTGAAGGTGGGACTGACGTTGATTACAAGGCCGCAGAGCTGAAACTGTTCAGGGGTGATGATGTCATGGTAACACAGCTCCTGGGCTAACTTCATAATGGCTCCACCTGCGGCCAGCCTCAGGCGAGACATGTCTGATTTACTGCAAAGATGAAGGAAGAACAAAGCAAAAGTGAATAACAAAGAAAGACAGAATACATTTATATCTCGCAAATCTTTTCCTCAAGTTTTCTTTTAATGAATGAATATGTTTTTCTAAGGAGCTATAAGCTTCCATTTGACTGACTCAGCACAGTGATCTTTAACCTCTGATCTACCTGATCTTCTTCTGCTCTGTTAGGTCTCCCTCGCTGACCAACATGGCCGACAGCAGACGCAGGGTGGAGTTTGCCGACTTGGATTGGTTGTTCTTCATTCCTAATAACCAACGCACCAGCAGCTTGATGGCCTGCACCTGTGGTAAGAGGAAGGAAGGAAATAATCAGAGAGTGATCCTCGTTCGTCTTTACAATCAATCTTCCTTTTTTAATATTTTCTTTATACAATCCCCACCACCCAACACTACATCATGGATGTGCAATCATGAAGGTTACAAATTACACACATTGGACTTAGATGAAATAATTAAAAGATGTTTGTTGTTTACTTTAGCAAGAACTTCAGGTGAGACTTCCTCATCAGTGGTCCACAGCTTACCATTCTTATTTCCTACCGACTGTAGATACAAAGGGCATGACAGTCACGATGTGCAATAAATGTGCAATAAATATACATGTTAATAGGTTGATCATCACATACTCTGTCATTCATGAGCAGGTCCTTCACGATGAAGTTAGCCACAATGGACTTCATCGGTGAAGCAAACTGATCTGGGGCCAGCATGGAGATGTGGCCAAGTGACACGAGGGGAGTGATGAGCTGTTCTGGGACGTCTGCGTTCAGACTACGTGACAGAGGCTGGGGGTGAGGTCAAACACATGGTCAGGACATCTGAACAAGAACAATACAAGCTGAAATGATAAATCAAAAAACATCTGTCTGGAACACAAGATAGATCCATGCAGGCTCAGATAGGAAATGGTTTCCTACCTCAAAAATCTGTGCCAGCTGCACTTCCTTGTTGTTAAAGATGGCATGGATACAGTGGACAGCCTGCTTGGCCTGGTGAGGTGTTCCACGCTTTGCTTTCTGATGCAGGATGGGAATCAGCGTCCTGATGGATACAACAGATGTCAAGCATCAAAGCAGACTCATTATTTAATTCAGTCAACATCTGGACTGGATAGATCGTCAGTATCTCACAGGTTGACTCTTTAATTGTTTAAAAGAAACATTTTATAGTCTGATTAGGGAGAGATTTTAATGTAGATATTCTTCTGCCTGGGAAAAATGTTAAACACAAGCACAACTTATAATCTGAATCTTTTCATAGTTCCCTTACGATTTTATCTGTTGTAACTCCGCCTCGATCTTTTGTCCAGTGTTTCTGAAAATCTGTATCGCTGCCTCTGCCACTTTGTCATCCTCCATCTTCAAACACTGTAGCAGAGACTCATAGGTCTCTGCTGAGTGGAACGCTGTGGGGTGGGTAAATGACAGGACCTAGACGGAATGAAACAAGGTCGATATAGATTACTTCCTCACATTCATTCATCAGATTACCTTTCAGGGAAATAGCTGTAAAGCTCTTGCCCATACACAATAACTTGCAGCATATAGGTGAACTTTCCCAGACTTGAAACCTGTGTGCTTGGTCTATGTCGTGTACCTTGAGAAGCTCCAGGCCCGAGCGGATGGCTGTGTCAGGGGTCACGCCCTCCTCGTCATCATCAGCTGTGCCCTCAGTGGACTTGTTGAGCAGCTTCACCAGAGCACTGAAACATTATACAGTTCATACTTTACCATCTTTATATTAAACTCATCAAAACCTTTGACTTTACAGATAAAACTAAGCGCTAAACATAGCAGAAAGAATTAATATAACAACAACAAAATTATTATGCTGTTAAACTTAAGCATTTGTCATTTGATACGAGTTCTTCCTTTGTCATGGTGTTTTTCCATAAAGCAGAAAGGGTTAATAGTATGCCCTGACTGGGGCCTGCAGTTACACCTCACCCCCACTAGGTGTCTCAATGAATGAGAGAAGCCTGTTCGTGCTGTTACACAATGACACAGACCCAATGTTCATAAAGTTCACCATCACTGAGATGGGGCATTGCGCCATAGTACATTCACATATAATGGAACAACATTTACTATGAATTATGGGCCTTTCAAATTTAATCAATAATACTGTCGTCTGGAGTGAGACATGTTTTCTGACCTGATGGCCTCAGAGTCGATGTGGACGGGAGCAATTCGCTCCAGCAGGAACTTGACCATCTCCAGGAAGGGGTTGGTGGGCTGCTTGGGGAACGTCAGCTTACGAGTGATCTCCCTCTGCACACAGTACAAACAGAAATAACGTTAATAATAACATTCAAGGATTTGTGCGCATATCTGCAGACCCTTTTAAACCAAGGTTTGTATTAACACATCTGAGAACTTTCACATATTACAGTTTCATATTCTGACAACTAAAATTCAAACCAAGATCAAGTATGAATTATTTTCGAAGATATCCAATATTTAAAGATACTTTTCCTGTTTTCTGATTTAATTTCCTACTGCTACCATACAAACCCATTTTTGATGTGACTGTACCTTGAAAATACAGATAAATGAAAGTTATTTCAGTACATATGTATGGTGTAGTGAGGTGGCAGGGAAGAAATTAGGTTCAAAATCGAACTTTAACTTTGTTAAAAAGAGACAGAAAGACTGTCCGTCTGTCGGCGAGTCTAGGATGCATGAGTATTCAGTGTCCTCTCACCACACAGATCTCAGCCTGTTTGCAGGAGCAGGTCGGGCTGATGAGCATCTCCAGCTGCACTCTGAGCTTCTCGTCCTCACCGAGAACCTGGTTGAACCTCTTCATGAAGTCCTGAGCCTTTCCGGCATCCGGCAGGTTCTCTGGAAAGACCAAACAAAATGATAAGGATGCAGCTCACACAATTACTTTTAATGCAATGATTCAAAAAGCTGTTTATCGTGGTGTGTTTTCAACTTACTGGAGATACTCAGCAACTTCCCAAACATGGAGGTGTTATTGGCCTCCGACTGTCAGGGGAAAGAGAGACAAGTGATTGGATGGATGATAAATTGGCCTTAAACGACATGGAGAAGATGGACAGCTTTGAGTGCAAGCTCACCAATGGCAGCTTGTGAAGGTCCAGCAGCTCTTTGACGAGGCCTCGGAGCATGTTCTGACACTTCCACATCTCATTCAGAGCCCTGAGAGAACAGAACAAACAGAAAGAGGAGAGAGCAAGTGAGATGTGGCAAAACAAGAGAAGTGATCAATATTCCTTTGTAGTGACATTTGGTTTCATGTTGTGTGTAGAAACTGGGCAGTTTCTACACTAACTAGTTGGCATTTAAATACCGTACGTTTATTGACTTTGACTTTGGAATTGAAATGCACCAAGAAAGGAAATTATTACAGATGGACATACGAATCATTTTATGCATGGGGATAGAAACTGCGTCAATTGCAAACACGCATTAAAATAAACAGGCCAGTAGGTATATGTGCAATCTAAAATGTGAGGCAGTGTGTTTTTGCAGGTTTACTGACTTGACAGCATTTGTGTCCAGGCAGGCGTACAGGTAGTAGAGACACTTCATCTTCTCCCCTGTGTCCAGGCTGTGAGGGACCATGTACTGGGCAAAGATCTTCTCAACTAATAATCTGCAGAAAGGTTCATCACATAAATAAAAAGGGAAGGAATCAATATTATCCTCACTTCAAAATGATAAACTTGGCATTTTGTGTTTCTACAGCTGCAAACAAATACAATTTAAGATATTTTGTTTCTACTTGAAATGAAATTTAAGAAAATATTGATAAAGGTATATTAGGGTCTGATATGACTCCACTGCCTTTATTCTTCTTTCAAAAACAAATTTTATGGCCGAGATTGAATAAGACGTTTTCATCACGAATATGACTGCAACAATTTGTAGCTTTACTACTGACTGCTCGTAGAAGAAAATACATTACACATCAGATGCAAAGTCCCTGCTCTGATGGCTGCTTCTCTAAAAGTAATTTC
Organism: Pleuronectes platessa; assembly: GCF_947347685.1. Lineage (NCBI taxonomy): Eukaryota > Metazoa > Chordata > Actinopteri > Pleuronectiformes > Pleuronectidae > Pleuronectes > Pleuronectes platessa. Next base: position 13,660,857 of record NC_070628.1, on the reverse strand, counting down.
AGTCTAAATGTAGCATATGAATGTTCTTACTTGTCATCTATGCTGTTCTGATAATATATGTGCAGCAGCTTGTCTTTAATCCAGCTGATCTTCTGAGCACACTCCTTCCCGGCCTCGTGGTGTAGACAGTATTTCTTATAAAGCTGAGCCAGGCCCATCATGGCCTCCTTACGAACGCGCCACTGTAGAGGAAGAGAAGAAAAAAAACACACGAGTCAGGGCAGGAATAAATTTAGATAAGGAAAATCTATTTTCTTGTTTTATGGGGGAAGGAATCTGGTGTTGAGGGAAATTGCTGCACTGATCGTACTCTCAGACAAACACATACATTGAAACTGTATGAGAATCTACATGTTAATGTGGAAGAGATGTGGTTAAGGTCTCAGACATTTGGTTTCAAATGTCTCCAAGGTCCATGACTGTTGAGCAGCAGAATGAAGAACCTTGAGTCAACTGATCTGCGGCTATCCAAAATGGCAATGCATTTATTTTCTACATGTCTCTAAAAAGAAAATGTATATCTGCAGCACTGATGCACCAAGAGTGAGTCCACATTTGTCTCACCCTCTTGTCCAAAGTCCTTTCCCGTACAAAGCCCAACAGCTGGTCGTTGACCAAGTTGAGGTCTTTCTTTCCAGCATTGATGATTGTCACAATGACATCATGACGGATGGCTTCCTCTGGGTCATGGGAACGCACCTTTAAGAACTCTGATTGGGTAAAGAAGAGAAAGACATGTAACCAAAATATTGTCTAGAGGATAATGTGAGAGTAAGAAGAAGAGTGAAGAAGACACTCAGTAATTTGTACTGAGTCAGGAACACAAACTCTAAGTAAGAGCACACCTGTTAGGTCTTTGGCCAGGTCTGGGTGGTTCATGAGGCAGTGACTGGCAAACTTTACACACTCTAGCCTCACTGGGACGTGGATGTCATTGAACCTGGAGTAAAATAGCAGTTACACATACAATTCAGCTGAGTCGTGAGAAAGCAGGTTAAGGCAGAAGTGACTGATAAATGACATGTTCAGTGTCTTTAAGAAAGTAAGCAAATGTTTTACAAGAAAGAACCCTCCCTATTTGTGTGCTCTCTTATTGAATATGCACATCACTTCAAGTATTAAGTTATTCAGCTCACTATGAGAGTTCCTTCTGGTTACCTCAAAGGACACATTTATGTATAATATCTTTTCACTCTCAGTCACAAGATATGTTGCTCGTGTTTCTTAAGGTTGAAACAAATCGGCTTAATTAATATCTGAGTGTGTATGTTTGTGTGCACACATGTAGCTCACCGTCCTAGGAAGCACTGCCACAATGGTCTGTTCTGTGAAGCCAGCTCCGAGTCTTTGGCCCCAAACAACTTAGCGAGCAACCGTACAACAGCCAGACGCTCCTCGCCATCATTGCTCTGCCAACACAGAACACATTTTATTTTAAACAATTATTTTACAACTGATTAGATATTACCTTCAAAAGAACAGGATGGACGGATAGCTAACCATAAAACATATTAACTCCTGCTACGGCTGTCATAAGAAAAACGATTCATATTACAAAACATGACATTTTAGGCAATGCATCAACAGAAAACTGTTGGTCTGAGATGCGGAGAGCAACTTTTGGGGTTGTGTGTTTGTTACCTTAAGTTTGAACTCCAGCTGTGGCATGACAGAGGTAAGCAGCATTGGGTCGATGGCAAACAGCTCCTGGATGAGGTCAAAGACGTGCTCTGATAGGTCACTGACTGATGACTTGCCCATCACTAAAACCTGATTGAAGAACTATGGAAGAATAAAATATAAACACTGTTAGAAAGAATCCAATCTATGTTGACATAGTCTGAGGACAAGTTCCGAGAAACAACAACACAGGTTAAAACTGAGAATAAATATTTGAGACATGAGGGAATATAAATGGACAGCTGGATGCTACTTACATTTGCGATGCACGTCTCTATGGTCTGGACAGTTCTCTTCAGAAGAGTCTTGGCAAGGTCGTATGCTTGCTTGTTCAAATTCTGTTACAAGTAAAGTTAAACACTGATTAGCTTCTTCAATCTTGTACTCAAACTAACTTCCCAGGTTTGGGTCAGTGATGAATATAGTCTCGCTCAGCCAGAAAATCTACACAGTATCTGTGTCAGTGCTGGAAAATTATCCGTCTGAACCTATTATCTTTCTTGTTTGTTTGCAATTCTCTAAACAAAATCACAATCATCTTGAGATTCAGTGTTGATGCTTCTGGCACCTAATCTTGTTTTGGTGCAACATTTGCATGTGGGGAGGTTGTTACTGTGATTAAAATGTCTAATTCCCAACAAAAAACCGTACATGTGTCAGACACATGTCGACTGTAGTTTTTCTGTACAGAAAAAGAAGAGACATTATTCCTTCAAGCTCAGCGTCATAAGAGTCCTGATCTCCGGAGGTTTATTGATGGAAAGCAAAGACAAAAATTAATTCTAAAAATCTCAAACTTGTTGATTTTCAGCCCCATCAAGATTACACCAAACAATGAAACATAAGTACAAATAATTAATATTATGATAAAGTTATAGATAGATGTGTGTATATGTGTCTCACTTTGTGTGCAGGGATAAGGTTAATAAGGATGGTATCCAGCAGCTCCTGTGTGACTCCGTCTCCCTCCATGATGATAGAACTCATCAGATCCATCATGTGCATCTGAACCTTCTGGTTGTGGCTGTTACTGTGGAGAAAGAAGGACAGAGGCTGAGACAGACATTTTGCACTCGGGTGTTACCTGATGACATTAAGGAAGATTAAAAAACAAAAAAATACAGAACAGTTACGGTTAGGGTGGAACATAAGGGCCTTACTTGATGACAGTGAAGAGTGATTTAAAAAGCTGGATGAAGATCTCATTGCAGTCCTCCAGTTCAAAACATATGTTGTATGACTTCACCCATGCCAGGTTCTACAGAAAAACAAAATGTTATTCCTTCATCAGCCATCAATTCAACAGTGTGCTTTCACAATCCATATTGCTGTCCTAGTACTACACAAGTAGGACAGCAACTTAGACTTTTGGTCTATGAAATGTAAAAAATTACAACTTCACAAAAACCTCAAAGCATAATGCACAAAGACAAAGAAGCAACGATTCCATCTGTTTAAGAAAGCGACATCTGAGAATATGTAGAATTTACATTATTTTTGGTTAAAAAGGGACAACATTGTTGATTTATTATTTGATTGTCAAAATAGTTGCATATTATTTGTTTCAAAAGTAGTATCGCTTCTTGAGCACGTATTCTGTTTTCTACGGAATAAGCGCCTTACCTCCAGCAGGTAGAAGTATCTGTTGAACTGCGGGCTCTTGGTGTCTTCCAGCCCCTTCAGTTGTCTGGTGATGAAAAGGAAGATGTCCTGGAGAAAAAGAGGAAAACAATTTGATGATCCCAGGTTACATCACTGATGATATGTCCAAGTTGCATCAATAAACCAATGAGCATCAAATACATTTAATATTGACAAAGTAAAATAAATATTGCACATAGTGGCCTATAGAATACAACAGCAAAAAGCTTCAGCTAAATTAAATATAGTCTCGACTGCTGAAAAAAGCACATGTGTGAACCTTGGATTGGTTTTAAAATGTATTTACTTGGTGTTAGTGCTGAGTAAGTTGATTGAGAATATATACATTTGCCCAGTTTCTGACCTTGAGTTTGTCGTGGGAGGTGTAGGGGGCCTCAGGAGCATAGATCCTGAAGATGTCAGCCAGACAGCAGGCCACCAGTAGCCGTACGTCTTTGTTTGGGTTCCTGAGGAAGAACTCTGAAGCGAGATGTAGTGCTAGGTTGAGATACTGTTGCTTTTCCTCCTCAGAGTCTTGATCCATGTCCATGTAGGTCTTCACCACCATCTGCCAACCAGAGCAACAAGAAAGGAGGTTGAGATGGGAAGCATTTTCATAAGAATAGTAAATAAAATGTTTTGACAACATGAAGTTGTCCAGTGTCCTCAGGGTTTCGCCAATTGTTTGACACAGAAGTATTAGTGTAAAGCTGTTGTGGCAGAAGGTTTGGACAGGGTCATCTCTCTTCTTCTCTATCAGAAAATACTGAATTTATTAAGTAGTGATCGAGCTGGAAAATGCCACTTCAAAAAGAGGCAAACAACACATTTGTACACCCAGTGAGAATCTGCTAGAATGGCTGAATGACAAGACCTGTAACAGCTCATTAATTTGGGCTGCTGTGGTTGTTTTAATCAACTTCGAGGAACCGTTAGTGCCTTGAGAAGATTTTAGTATTGTGTCCACAGTTGGAATTGCATGTCATGTACCCCAATCGTTTTGAAAGAAATGTCTGAAAAATAAATGACTACATTTGCTTTGTAAAATAACAATTAATACACGTTGTCCAAAAATAAAATAAAAACCTCAAACAATTTTTACCATGACATTACTTTAAACTAGCAATAGGCTGATGGATTGACCTGGCAGAAATTTACAAATTGTTGGCAGGGCTCCAGAGTGCACATGCAACCTAACACTCCTACTGACCTGCGCTCACTTTGCACTTAAACAATAAACAGCATTAATCACAAGTTATTAGGATCTGAACAGTCCTGAAGTTTACTTTGTTTTTGTTTGTTCAGCTTAAGAGTATATATTATTAAGAGTATGTGTTATTTAAACACATTGAAAAATAAGTCCAACAAACACACAACACCAGACCCGCAAGGCCAGGACATCAGTGTAATGATCCAGATTCATGAGCCAACATCGATTAATAATTAAACGGTCAAGAAAAGGTATAGCAGATGTATTGTTGTGATGCCAAAGGGTACAGTGAAAAGATGTGGGTACACCTAAATTAGGTGCTAGTTCACCAAAATGGAAAAGTCATGTGCAACAGTTCAGCTGTAGCCCTGGTTGATCTACAGGGATCAAGTGGACTTTAACAGAAACAAAAACAGCTTTCTGTGTATATATCTTGGTAACACAGGAGAAAAATGTATTGTTTATATTGCTTTTATAAAATGCTATTATTTTTAACCCCCCCAAAATATCAATATCCCTATAAGACTATGGCCTCAAAAACACAGAAGCAGTAACTAACATTTTCATATGCACCCAGGGAGCAATTTTTGCTAGAATGGATGGGATGCCATCTTAGATACCTGGGTCCAGTTTTCGTACTACATCCACTGTTTATCGGGATGCGATTAGAATGTTATGGTAAAAGAAGAAACAACAGTAAGAAACAAGAAGTTGGAGGCAAAAACTGATATTCACTGTAATTTAGGAAAGAGCACATTATTATCAGACCACATCAGTTATAAGTCACGTGTGATTTATAACTGGTGTGGGTAAAGATGAGAACCAGGAGACTCATGATGATGCAATCACCCGCATTCACTTCCTGAATCCTGATTGGGGCCGCTCAGGACACAGCTGCTAGCAGTGAATGTAAAACATTGCTAATGTTTACTGTCAGTAGTTCCCCCTGGTCATTGGTCCAAGAAAACAAATCCCCCTGGTCTTACTTTTCACCATTGCTGTCCTTCCTTTGTAGTATTTTCTGCAACTAAGGAACCGATGCTGATTAAAAATCGACTTCCTGTTAACACTGACACGAGCATGCCCAGTGTACAAGAATGGACATGTGATATCCATCAGGTGTTGGTATAAAGGAGTAAATACTTTTGATTAGCAGCTTAGACGCTTGGCTGGACATAAATTATTTTAGTATCAAAATGCTGTTTTTAAACTAACATGTATTAGTGTGGAAGAAGCCTGAGAGAAAGAGTGAGAGTGTGTGTGTTTCAGAGGTAGAGATTGCACATTGAAGCACAGCAGTGGAGCTGGCTCAACAGCCAGGCAGCCAGCTGGGGTGGGGGATGGGCCAACAGCTCCAGCAAACTGCAGAGCACCACACTCACTCCTGTGCTGGTCTTCACAGAAACAGTCACAACACAGCCGGTGGAGACAGCGAACACTACAGATCCAAGTGTGTGAGCCTGCTGAGCAGCAGAGAGTGCATGCATCTCTGAACCCACTGCCTTCCCCCTTAAATAAGATGTCAGCCTGGGGCAGACAGAATATAAGTGACATGTTACCAACTGTCTGCAAGATGTTCAGTCAAATGTTCACCACAATTTAACGATGCAATTCAGGCAAGCAGCTCTGATATCAGCTGATAAACTCAAAACCAACAACCATTTCCTCCCACACGAGCAGATAGCTTGAGTATATGAATACTGCAAACTGTCTGAATGCTGCACTGAGCCCTCGGGTTCAGCCTGTTTCACTCTGTCAAAGTTATTACTGACATACAAAAATTGATTTATCGTTATTTATTATCTGAGAATAAAAACTGCAACTCTTGAGAGAAGTATACCCTGCCGTCCATCCCTGTGGCATTACTCATCATTAATGATTGCCTTTACCCATTAACTCAATCAAACTATTCAAATTTGGCTATCAGGTATGTGGCAGGTTTTGACTTATGTTGACTAAGTTCCTACAATTGTCATGTGGGGTGAATAGCATCAAATGTTGCTGAAAGCTGTGCCAAGAAAGTTATGTTTTGTTTTGTTAGTCTGTTAATTAGCAGGATTACGCAAAAACTACAGGCAGACTTGTGGTGTGGGTTCGGATATTTCCCCAAAGTTCAGAGCAGATCCAGGAAATGTGTCTAAAGAGTGAAAGACCAGCTCTCATATGTGAGAGAGAACTGCGTTACATGGTACTCGTAGGTAACAGCGCAGCTGCAGCTGAAACAATGAGGCTGGCTCTACATGGACAGTAACAACTTTATGGGGATGGCAAGAGCATGCAGCAAATAACGCTGTTCTGATCAATAAAATGCAGCAATGGAAAAAATACCAAGTTAGAGATATTGTATTTATTCTTAAACTATGGCAGGTAAAATTAGGTTGTGGGGGGAAGCCAGTTTAGATATGTAATTGGAAAGAATGCTTAGACATTAGCCTTAGCAGGGGGAATGCTCTATCAGAAGATCCTTCTAGTTGAAAAGTCAAATGATTCCAACCTCACATGTGACTTAAGGCACAGTAGGTATGGGAAATTAACTTGGAGAAAATTACAACCTCATTCTGCAATTCCATTCTGAACTTGTTCATTCTCACCACTCTCTTGGTGTCAGTATTTCCAGTGAACACATCGTACACTGTCTTGCCAGCGCTAAATGGCAGAAGGACATGATTGATGACCGGGTCCATGTTCAGAAGTGATATTTACATGCATATTGAGAGATCTGATCACAAGTGGACAGTTCTTGGTTTGTCTGTTTAAAGCTGGCATTAAAATGCATCTGTATTGAGCACTAGAGATCAGATCTTGCTTCCCTGCTCTTTATGCAAATTACCTACGTCATGTCTGTACACAAAGACCAAACAGTATTTTAAACCAGTCCAACAAAACAGATGTGTCTGTGGTCAATATTATGTGCGTGTGTCGGCATGAGAAGGAAACTGCAGAGCGTCAGAATCAAATCGTATTATGTTCTTATATCATACAATACTGTACTATTCCATATATATTTCTTACTGTACATATCTATTTATTTACATTCCACTTTAAATACGCACAATACTCTGCACTTTACTGCCTTTTTTTGCACTTCTGGTTAGATGCTAAACTGCATTTCGTTGTATAAGTACTTGTACTGTGCAATGACAATAAAGTTGAATCTAATCTAATTATTTTGATTCGATCACAAGTGATTCAATGACAAGTGAACCGATCACAAGTGAACAGCTCCAAGTACAGATGTGAAGGCACTCGGATCAAATAGCGATCTGATCAGGCAAGACCACATTCAGAGGTGGTCTGGGACACACAAATCCACATTCTTGTGGATGCAAATCTGTCCTGGGGCCACATATGAAGGACCTTTTAATCAGCTGACTTCCTTTTTTTCTTATTGATTTGTTATTAAGCAGCCCCACAATATCAGCACTGATCGCCACATAATGATAAATATTTTCCTTATATTGGTAAAATATTTCTGATCTAAAATGTGTCCTCAATTTGTCTCGAGTTCATGCAAACTTACACCATGAGTTGTCTACTGTTGGTCTTAAAACTCAGAACAAAATGATAACACCAGTTAGCAACTTAACGTGAGGACACCTCTAGACTCTGCCTGCTTGGCTGTTTTGTTATTCTGCTTAATATAGAGCAAACAGTGTTGACAATATTGTCAACAATGGAGTTCATTAACAGTGCATATCTTACAACACAAGCCAAAAACATTTAAATCCGCAAATATCAGCTGATGAAGTTGGCCTACTCACTTGTTTGTCAAGGGGAAGCCGCAAACACTACAGAGCGCATTTTATTGAAATAAGGTGGGTGTGTCAGCCGAGGAAGAACATAGTGACTTTGGTGCAGATGGAATTCAGGGAGCTGGACCTGGAGTTAGTTTCATGGGACATTTTCGTGAATTTTCAATAAAGCAAACTCTCCTTTGGGTTTTCCAATTGGATTAAGATCTGGTGACTGCAGAGGTCAAAATATATGATTCACATCATTCAGTGGCCCCCCCAGGACATATTATGTGGTGATTATTATTCTGTTGACTAAGTTTTAAGGTTCTACCTCTAGATGTTACGCATCAGTACCTTTAAATTAATATTTAACATACGGTTAAACGGATTATATTCCTTTGACTACTTGAGTTCAACAGAATGTCGATTATTATCAATTGCTAGAGTGCCTATGTTTTCTTCCATCTGTCCTTGTTTTTCTATCATGGAGTGAAAAAAGCTTAACTGTTCAATGTTTGCTTATTTGTAATCACATTTTGGGACAGACCAATTGTCCCTGGCTTATGGGAATATGACTACGGTCTGGAAAAGTTGGAACCTTCGACTTCTGGAGGCCACTATCTCTTGTTTTGTATCATGTCAAGCTCGGGTTTAAGGACATCATAATACTGTGGTAGTGATAAGGTGATCATGAGTGTTGCTGTACAGACAGAGCGAAAGCAGAGGAATGGGGAAACAGGCTGCCATAAGCCTGGGGCCTCTTATTTCTTAATACCCTGTAGTTGACAAAGTTAGAGAGGTTTGGTACAGTGCCAGGGGCTGGACACTGTGAGACCAGGCTTGTAGGCTTTGAGTAAACGTATGGTGAGAGCAGGACACCGCATCAACGTACCTTCAACCGCTTGACCATCTCATCGTTGCTGATTTTATCCGTGATCTCTTTTACTCCAGGAGGGTAGGTGATCTTTCCGTCCCCCGCCGGTTTCTGCTGTTGCGGGAACTCCATGCTTGTTGATCTACAATCCACACGGTCTTCTACTGGCCTCTATGGGTCGGAAAACAAAAGTTCAACACAACCATGCTACCCGCACTTACCCCAAAAACTCGTTTTAAGCACCATTGTCATTCACCAATCACCAGTGTTTACCCACTAAGATGGGCAAAACCGCGAGTCAACATTCAACGACATCCTGATCCGGAAAACTTCCCAAACAGAAAGCCTCCATTAAACCCACACTGTACATATTATTAGCTTATATGCTAAAATTCCCCCAGCTAAACATCAGCTCCATATTTTACGCAAATGTCTCGAATCAAACATCGTGTGGCCCCAGAAACGAGCTCTGCTGTCATTTTGCTAACATTCGGTGCATTTACACTGCTCGGTTGTTGTAAACCCACTTTGAGCCCGCCGCTGTGCGTCTACTGTCACACGGGTTATCAAACAAGCTAGCTGGCTGCAGTGCAAACATCGTTGGCTAACGGCTAACATTTTGCGGGAAGGAAGTCGTGTTAGCGGCGAGCGGCTAATGCACGTTAGCCGTGCGAGCTAACCCTGCTAGCCCACTCCGCTTAGCCTAGGCCTCAAACTACTCTGGTACCCATCACATCTCCAGCTACACACAATCACAGAGGAAGTTAAGTATATACCGATCGCTGCCTCGCGCCGCCGTGCTCGTGGTCAGCTCCCGAGCTGGTCGACCCACGCAACTACTTTGTAAAGTTTCAAAACGACGCTTATTTACTTGTTACTGTCTTTTCTCAACTTCGACGCATCGCTCCGCGCCGCCGCTAGTTCCCAGGCGGAGAAGAGCTGCTGCTGCTACCGTCGCCCTGAACCCTCCTCTCACCACCAACTTGCCCCCACGGAGGCTTGCTACAACACCGCAGCAAATGCAGGAATTAGTCGGTTCCCGGACACACAAGTGCAGCCGAACCCGTCCGAAACGTTCCCCCGGCGTCTCCTCGTCAGTATTTACCTCTGAAGTGGGCCGTGTTAATTCATTAGTCTGACACAGGTTGGCTTTAGTTTTCGGCACAAAGCTCTGTCCGTTCAGTCAGTGCTGTCTGAGTGAAGACCTGGTGCAGGGCGCCCCCCTCGGTCTCTTAGGAGTACTGCACCACCGCGTTCATGGCGGGAGGAACAGACAGCCCCTTTACTGTTGCCCTTCGTCGTTTAGTTTCTTCAGCTCACCGAGGAATTTATTCTTACTGTATCTCCCGTAGCTGCCAACTTTGTGGCCTGTGCATACAGGAACATTTTGCACATGAGATAAGATACAATAAGAGCATCCTTTATTAAGCCCACAATGTGGATAATAGCTCAAATTACAGCAGCAAGGGTAGAAGAAAATAGGCATCAGTAAGTAACAATAAGTAACTCAAAGGTTTAGTGTGTAAAGTCAAGAAAGATATGTGCAGTGTGAGAATATGTACAGTGAATGGATTGAACATGAACCATTGTACTGCACAGACAGATTTAATATTACACAGTTAAGAGAGTTAAACCAGAGTTAAAGTGCAGTCCATATATACATATAATCCAACGATAACACCAACATACAATAGAAAGGCAATGTTATTCAGCTTTTCTTTTTGATGTGCAATATCACCATTCATGTGCAACATTCAATATTATTTGCAATATGTGTAATGTTAAGTTTCTTCCGTCATATTATTTCAAGATCTTGCACAATATTCAATGACATGTGCAATATCCCATATTTCATAGTCCTTTAGTTTAGTACTAGTGTCTCTGTCTCGTGCAACTTGCTTATTTTATTCTCATTTCTATTATTATCCACTGTTTGGCACTGCTTCTGCATTACTCAGAATATACTTTTTATATCGTGTACAATATAATCTTAATTTTTATCTTCACCTATTTGTTTATTCTTATCTTATCTAGTTTCTAATTATAACCTCTAATACTACTATGAACATATTGGCAGTGATAATTTTTGTAGTTCAGTTGTTTGTTTGACATTGCCCAGATGTGTATTTTTAATTTGAGTTCCCCTGATCCATGAAATCGGAGGAGTGACTGACAGCCATGTGAGCTGCCACTTACTTGGAGTGTATGGTGCAACCATTGATCAACTTGCATTTGTCCATTGCCAGCTATTTCAGTTTGCACAAATGCAGCCTGATTACCACACAGTGTTGTATAAACTAACTTAAAACGAAGCCTGAAGTATTCACAATTTGGGAAAGCGGTCATTTGCATCAACATTGGTCACTAGCATTTTTAAAGGTTTGACTTTAATCTAAAAATGTCAAATGTATTTTTTAACTTTTAGCCTTTTTTTTTTCATGTGAAAGTAATTTTTTTAAATCTTAAATTTAAAGCTATTTCATTATGCTCATAAGCTCATAAACAACCATCTAGTGTCAAACTCGACAAATACAACAACAACAAAGAAAGACATATGTTTGAGTGAAAACCACATTTGTTTAACTCCTCAGCAGCTTAGGCACTGGTCAGGAAGGCCGTGTGTTTTATTTTGAAAGCTCTGCTCTGACCGCCGTGCTGACCGCCGGTGCTGGGCTGTGTGTGTGGTACGTACATCTTGTGTCTCAACCACTTGGAGTGCTGTTACAAATCCTATCCTTCAGTTGATCTCTCAACCGACTCTTCAGGGGCATGTTATCAGCTCCGGGCCACTGTCTCGTAGCTCCTCGGCTACTTGGTTAGCTCCGTGTTAGCCTCTAATGTCAGCACCCGGCAGCGGCACCTCGGGGTCGGAATGCCTCGGAGAAAGAAAAACGGCCAGAGCCCGGCCAGAGTCCCCGGAGGGCCGTCGGAGGGGGCAAGCCTCGGCCACAGCAACGCGGGTTATTCCCGACTCCCTCTGGGATACGACGGCACCATGGCGAACAACTTTTCAACCGGTGACTCGCTGTCAGGCTCTACCATCAAGGAGGAGATCGTTAAGAGCATGCAGGAGATGTTTTCATACCTGGACCCAGAAGTGATCTACATCGTGCTGTCCGAGTGCGACTTCAAAGGTAGCCGCAAACCCACACACACGCGCGTAAAACCAGGATGTGCAGACCTGCCCGTGCGAAGTGTGGTAATGCTAGTTGGGTTTAACTTGGCTAAGCAGTTAGCTAGGTAGCCTGTTAGCCGTGTACCGTGTCTTAGCACGTGAGATTCCTGCACAGTAAAGGTCCCATGTCTGTTATTGACATTATTGACAGTCTTCTTAAACTGTCCCCTCTTCCACCTGTTGTGCCCGTGTAGAGGAGCTGTGGATACAATAAGCCATGCTGCTCCAATAACAATCAGATCATTATCAGGTCAAGCCATTTTCCTGATACCAGTCCTAAGCTGTCTCCACTGGGGACTGACCTGATGTTTACTCAGAGCCTGGGGGGGTCACAACAACATCAAACCTTTAAACAATGTGCAGACCTTCCTGAACAGCTACAGTACCAGGAGTTCACAAAACTTTACTAAAGAACTACTCAAAACGAAGGACTAAAATACTCTAAAGAGCCTGCATGACACCATCAGGCCGCTTTATTTCAAAGATCACCATGTTATTGAGCAAAGGTGATGGTGAAGCCGCTCTGACACTTAGTTAGAACCGAATGATATCATCATTCATGTCCTTAAAGACATCACAGTGGTATGCGTTAGAGATCGATAGAGGTCAATAGGCCTGTCACACATTCCTTATGTGCCAGACAAACAGGAGATAACAAGACAACAATGATCCTCCACCATAAAGAATGTACTCACTCACAGACCAGTACACATAACATAAAAAAAACCCTCTACTACATTATGGAATAGCTGCATTATCACACTCTGAGCTTCTGGTGACTTCCTTTCCAAGCTGAGTCAGCAGTGCAATACTGGTCGGGACAAATGATCTGCGAGGATGGCACCCTATACGGCCTGCCTGATGGTAGCAGCCCCTACACACTGTATAGGGGATGTTATACCAGTGCACAAAAGTCTTAATTTGATATTGTTAGTTTTAGTTTTTCACATTTGTTCTGTCAGAGGAGAGAACAGTGTAAATTCCAACCAAAGCTTTAAAATCAAGCATGAATCACAAGTTGTAAAGGATGATTACTGTAAAATTGACTCTTAAACTCCTGTTTCTGGACGTTTGTTTTCTAGTTGAACATGCGATGGACTCCCTCTTGGAGCTCTCTGTGGCGGCTGAAGGTGCAGCCCCTATTCCTTCTCCTGTCTCTGGCTTTGAGCGCACTGCTGAAGCGCTGCTCAGACCCCAACCCTTTCCTGAACCTCGACCAGGCCCGGACTTCTCCAAACCATCACAGCAGCCATACTCTCCATCCTCAGACAATCTCCTGACTGAGGAGCTGGACCTACTAGTGGATCAGGAGCTAGAGACACTGACTGCAAAGCAGGATTTTATTGACGATGAAAGCAGACAGTATTTATCCACTTATGCACCTCTTTCCTCGTTCCCTCCGCCACCGTTCCCACAGCAGCCCCTCCCTGAGCTGCTTCAATCCAGCCTGAATTCTAGATCCAGAGGACCCTCGGCCAAGCAACCCTGCGCAGTGGGAGGATTGGAGGAGCACATGTCTCCTTCCTTACCACTCAACAAGCCCAGATCTTGGGATGACAACACCATGCATGGGCAGCAGTCAGCAACAGTGGTGGATTTCAAACATCTGTTGACAGAAACACCTGCGGACAAGCTGAAGCCTCCTTTAGACCTGGCAGCTTCAGGACGTCCATCGGCTTTCCAGGTGTATAAAAAAGAGGCGTCACACAGCCCGTCAGAGGGGGCAGGGATCCCTCCCTCTGATCGGATAGTTGGCGGAGCCAGATCTAAGGTGAACATGTTGAATCGGGGGCCTCTCGGCTACATGTCTTCACCTTGGAACCTGGGGGCGCCAGAGTTTTCTCCCCATATTCAGAGAAACCAGGGACCAACTTTCATTACTCCTGTGGCTCAAACACCCTCCACCTGGCCCAGCCAAACTAGGCAGGCCTCTCCGTGGCTGAGTCATGCTCCTGTCAGTCAAGCGCCTCTCAAACCTTCAGCAACTATTCCAAAGTCCTGGGCCCTGCCTAGTGCTCCACCGCTCCCTGCCCAGCACAGTCGGCTTCGTTTGGAAGGGAAGGTGCTCGTGATGCTTCGTGGCGCTCCAGGATCTGGCAAGTCAACTTTGGCAAAGTAAGTGTCAGGATTCTCTTAAAAGATGGTTTGCAGAGGTATCACAGCCACAGCTCACAGAGTGGAGACTTAGCCACAAGACAAGAGACAACACCTAACTGAAATATAATCACCTGGCTTGACTACATGTTGTCAGTGACTTGATTTGCCTCCAACAGACTCCTGCAAAGTCTTAGCGAAAAGTAATCGGTGCATCTTCAAAAAGAGTCATAATATTAAATGTTTCTAAAAGAATGGCTTCCTTACACAACCATATTATCGTTGTCATCGATTTGTAGTAAAGCAACAATCACACCCTGTGTTTCAAACTCTTGGTGTGTGTGTGTGTGTGTGTGTGTGTGTACATCTCATTCTCTTTGCAGTGCCTTGTTAGAGCATAACCCTGGTGGAGCTATATTCCGCACTGATGACTATTTCACCCGCCCTGGAGGTGAATATCACTTTGACCCCACTGCTCTAGGGGAGGCCCATGAGTGGAATCACAAACGAGGTAACTAGCACACACTCACACTCACACACTCACGCACAAATATTCAATAAAACGCTATGCAGCAGTCGCAAGTCAACACTTCTATGTGACCTCTAAAGATTTTTAAATCTCTGTTTCGATTGCTATTGTTTCCCGATGAACACAATCTGATTGTCCACACTTCTACCAACACAACAAATGTATTGCTTCTCATGAATTGTCTCTTATGGAAATGTTATCCCACAGCCAAGGAAGCTTTTGAGAGGGGCACTAACCCCATCATCATCGACAATACCAACATGCAGGGCTGGGAGATGCGACCCTATGTGATTCAGGTCAGTTTGCTCGTCAGTAACACACCAGCGCAGGAACAAATCTCATGTGATTCATTCTGCTGTGGCATAAATAGTTCTGGAGAAGAGCTAATCCAGCTAATGCATGACACTGTAAATGGTTTAGGATTTTCTTAGACCGACATCGACCCTGTAATAAAAAGCACAGTCTCTTTAATTTGGATATATTTATAACGTCTACAATGTGAACATCATGATAACCTTCTTTTGAGTGATGTTTCCGGACACAGTTCACATATCGTCACATATTTGTCCTAGGCGCTGAAACATGGATATAAAGTGCTGTTCCGAGAGCCGGACACGTGGTGGAAGAACAAGCCCAGAGAACTGGAGAGGTGAGAGTTTTTCTGGTCTAAAACATCAACTAAAGTTTTTTTTGTTGACAAAGGTTTAATCCAGACTTTTTGTCTCCAGACGCACTACACATAATGTGTCAGTGGAAACAATCCGCCGCATGCTCAACGGATATGAGCGCTTCGTTTCAGTCCGCTCTATTATGGGTTCACACATACCTGAGTGGAAAGGGCGCCTCCTTCTGGAGAACAAAAGCTCACAGTGAGTTTCATGTGTGTGTCTTGATACAAATCTACTTTTAACTCATTTATATTCAAGTGTTAATGTAAAAACCTTGTAAATATAATGAACATTGCTCATCTAAAATATCAAGTGATGAAGTATCCTGCATAATGTGAATCTGTTACAATACAGTGATTTATTTCTGTTGATTGTCAACCACAGACCAGTATATTGCACACCTCATCGATTATTGCAGTTGACCCATTCGTACCTCTTTTTTTCTCTAGGCCGGTGTCCTCCAAAACACCTTGTCCTGATCTGGTTGGGGAACCGGGATTAACTGAGGGTTGTAAGAATCCCCGCTCCCAGCTGTTTTCCTCTCTCCCCGATGTGTCATCTATTGGTCGTTCTAGCGAGGGGGGGGAACTAGGAGATAGCACCCACCAATCTACAGGGTCCCTCAATTTCCAGCCTGCTGGAAGACCAACAGAAAACCCCAAAATGGCCGGTGACTTGGATTTGGGGGAATTAGATTCTGAGCTGGATGCTCAGTCACAGCTAAATAATTCAGTAGCAGATCAGAGAATCCCAGACTGTATTGTGGAATCAGTGATGAATGAAGATCACAGAAGGGATGAAATACCTGTGGCTTTCTCGGCGTCTATTGGGCAGAGAGAGAGGCCGAGCAGGAGGTCTGAGTTTGACGGGTTGGAGCCTGCAGATCTGGTGAAAGATACCAACCAATCAGAGAGTGAGGACAAAGAAGACGAGGCAGGAGGAGTTGATTTTGTGAGGGAAGAGATGGGAATGCCTAAAATGTTGGATTTTGTAGGCGACTGGCCTTCTGAAGGATCCCTTGACCAGCGACAGATGAGTAGGCATAAAGAAAGAAATAGGAGAGAACATGAAAGTGTGCCTCAACAGGTTGATGAAAATGAAATAAAAGTTCAACCTGGGCCTGATATAACAGAGTTTCAGAAGGTTCTTGATCTTCTGCAGACAGGTGAAGGGGCAATTCAGATCAGTTCTACACATTCTTCCTCCCTTTCTTTGAGCTCCGAAGAGGAACTAGTGAAAGGAGCGGAGGCAGGTGGCAGAGAAGAACGGGAGCAAAACATGAACACAAGAGGTGAACTGCCGGACTGTGTGTTAGCCTGGAAAGCAGCTGACTCTTCTGGGGTCAGGAAATCCAACGTTGATAAAAGGGAGGAACTTGAACCCGAAAAGGAAGCTAGTAGTTCAGCAGGAGGGACTAAACAAGGTTCGGACAATGACAGTACACATCCTCCCTCAGCTGTCACTGCTGATTCACTAGTTATCCCCAAAACTGCAGATACAAGTATATGCCAGGATGAAGGCGGAAACCACAAAACTGAAGGTGATGTTGCTACAGAGCCTGGAGATATGGATAACAGCAGCACAGGGGATGGTAGAGAGACTGGAACTGAAGCTGATTGCAGTCTTATTAGCGAGGGCTCCGTGGAAGCAGAAGGCACTACTTTCAGCGGAGGCAGTCAGGAGAAGAAGCAGCGTCCGGGTCGCAGATCGGGGAAGCAGTGCAAGCTCGCCCTCACCTTCACTCAAAACTGTCCTGGATCTTTATTGAATTCCCCTGAGTCCCCCAATACCACAGCTCAAATTAGACACAGCAGTCAGAGTATTATAAACACAGATATCAAACCTAGCTTGAATCCCAACTGTGATTCAAGCCTTAAACCAAACGTTCACCCATTCACGGAGTCCAAATCTGAGGCACACGCGCAGCCGCCTCCTCCCCCAGTTTCTCCGGTAGACACTGGCTGCTTCACTCAGACTGAACCTCAGGACGTTGCCCTTATGTGGCGTCTCAATCGTCGAGACAGCCCTGACGATGCAATCCTCGCCACATGCAGCCATTTCAAAGTCCTGTATGGTGACGCTTCTCGCTTTGTGCCGGAGCAGTCCCCTGCAGACATTGCAGGTCACCCCTTCGGCAAAGAAGAGATACTCTACCGTGTGGCGCACGAGAAAGGCACACAAGTGGAGGAGAAGGAGCTCGGAGGAACTCAAGGACGACTTGAGAGCTTATGCATCCTAAGCCGTCATTTTAAATTAGTTAGTTTTGATTCATTAGAAGATCTTTATGACAAATGCCATCAGGACCTTGAGTGGACTACGAATCTGCTGCTGGACTCTGAAGAGAGGTTCTTTAAAGAGGAGGATGGCGAGGTGGGGCAGGCGGATGGTGCATGGGGTGAAGATGACCAGAACACGTCCGCTGTGTGTGGAGGTTTAGGCGACGTTGTAGAACCCAGGTTTTGTCCTAATGTGTTAGATGAACTCCTCCCTGAAGATCTGTCAAAGGGAGGAGCAGCTGGGTTCGAGGAGGCGGCTCAGCAGTCAACATCTGGGACTGTTAGTGAGTCAAACGAGAGCATCACTAATACGGAACTGTCAAGTTTTGAAAGTGTAGCTGCTCCGGTTAAAAACGTAAATCAACCTGAAACAACCTCACACTCTGAAAAAAACCCTGACAGAGAACTTGTTCTGCATAAAGCCACAAGAGAAATTGGCCTCATTGAACACGAACTGATCTCAGTACCTGATCAAGAAGGTGGTGCTTGGGGTTGGGGCTCAGATGATGGTGTAATAATTGAAGAGCCAAGGCCCATGATTGAGGACGAGAGTGCCAGCATGGACGAGGTTCACCGGCTGCTGCAGGCTGAGCTGGAGGAGATGGAGAGAGATGAAAAGCGGAGGAAGGAGGAGAGGAGGACAGGACACCTGAACATTCAAAGCGTGGAGCTGAAACTACCAACTGAGGTGGCGCTACAGCTCACTGAACTGTTTGGTCCTGTGGGCTTAGATCAAGGTAAACACACTGGCATCACTCACACAAAAATACAAGCAGGACATCTACTGCTAAAATGAGAATTAAAGTCTTCAAGTACCTGATCTGTATAAACAGATTCTGTATTGGAAATTTTACAATCTGCACGCAAGGGATTTTGGAAGCTTCTGATTTCCATTTCTAGTCTGACCAATACAATTTGGTTTTGGTTGGCCGCAGACAAACAGTGTTGCCCAGATATCAAATCCTACTTCGGAAGCCCAAAAATATTGACTGTTATTCGATAGCTGTTGGGCTCAGAGATAGTAAAGGACCAGGAATACTATCTTCATTATCAAGTTTTCATTAGTTATATTATCACCCAAAAATCATGTTATCATTCACTTATATGGCGCCCTTTATATTTACATAGGGAGTGTATATTTTTCCACGGAGCCTGCCGTGTTATATCACCATGTTTCTACAGAAGCCCATAATGGACAAACCAAATACAGGCTCAAGAGAGGGCCTGTTTGTTTTTGTTCATGATACCTTAAGCCTTCTCCCTCATGCTTGGAAAGGGAGGCTGAGAAGAGGGTTTGTAATCTGCAACCTCACCCCTAGATGGCCCTAAATCCTACACACTGGTCCTTTACTGCCTCTAGTGAACATGGTCTTATGACTCCCTTGTTGTATAAAGGCAACATTCTGTATCCCTTATCTGGAACCATATCACCAAACGTTAAACCAATCAAAATAACCGTTCCTGTCCTTCTCTACTTCTGAGCTGATGTATCTGCCCTGTCTGCTTCACTATATTTAGAATCATGCTCCACTGACGACTATGCAGTGCAGATGGACCTGAATCTGGCTAAACTGCTCCACCAGAAGTGGAAGGAAACAATCCAGGTGAGTTGTTAGACGCAGCGATACTTGATAGTTACATAGTTGCATTTGCCTTATGTGATTAAAAGCGTCTTTGTTGCTTTATCTGACTGTAAATGTTTTTTTTTACAGGAAAAGCAGAGACAAGCTTCTCTTTCATTCCACTTGCCTCAGGAAAGTAAGTCCACACAGTCACACACACTCAGAAGTTTAGTTAAGTTTTGTTCTGCTTTGTTCTGAATTCAGTTTTAGCACATTTCAGATGAAAAGCGTAGATGCCGTGTTCTCCCAAATAAAAGCAAAGGCACATTAAATACATGCAGTGATTGGGCGAGAGGTGGAGGTACACCCTGGACTGGTCACCAGTGTATCACAGGCCTGACATGTTCTAAATTTGTTGCATTATCCCCATATAAAAACGTCTGTGTTCTGTATATTCCTGTATTGATCCCTATCAAACAAATAAATAAAAGTATTCATTTATTTGGTTATTCTGAGGAACTGAAATGAGGACCTCTGTATGTTTAGGTTCAGGACACTGGCGTGAATCACAGGTGTCCAAACCAGGGCAACAAGAACAAACCCACGCAGGACATTTGGTCACCAATGCTGATGGTTACACGTCACTGAACAGTCCATCAGAGTCCCGTGGTCAGAAGCCGATCATGGACCACTGGAACGTGTTCCGTCAACATGTCTCTCTCAGAGATATCATAAAAGAGGAGCAGGCTTTGCAGGAGAACGTGGAGAAGGTAATACACACACCTGCTCTACCTGTAGATCTTATTTGAATGACACTATTCTGGTTTGCCCTACTCCGTTATAATTACGTAACTGCTCTCTAACCCTGATGCTTTCAGACCAGACAAAGTCGTTCAGACCTGGACCGGCGAGACGGAGCCACCCTGATGAAAGAGAACAAACTGTTCTCCCTCTTCCCCGCCATTGACAGGCATTTCCTCATGGACATCTTCAGAGACCACAAGTGAGACATGAGTGTATTTTCAAGACCGTGTCTATTTCACAGACCAACCACCTTTTACCTAGAGGATCAGCAGCACATTAATCTGTATCCTACAGTTGAAATTAAATTAATAGGACAACCCAGACATTTTATCTTATGTTAACTGTTTCTATAATACTTTGAAGTCAGTTCCTGTTTTTCTAATAAAATGTTATAATATATTTGTTCTATATGAAAGAACCATCTATGCTCCTGACTAATTCCTGTGTGTTGATGTGTGTGTAGTTACAGCCTGATGCAGACTGAGCTGTTTCTTCGCTCTCTACTGGACGAAGGACCCGTCAAGACAGTTGTCGCCCCAGAGGCTCCTCGCTCTGACCACCACAGAACAGCCAGCAAGGAGCGAGAAAAGGTCTTCACACACACACACACACACACACACACACACACACACACAAACGGAGACAAACAAAATAACAAACACATTTATGAGCAACAACCATGTATTGTCATGTTTAATCTCTTAAAGGTCGGTATCTTTACTCCATCTGTTGCCTTTTCGCATTTGTTTTTCGTCTTTATTTGTTGATTGTAGAATCACATTGTGTTGCTGTATAAATAATTTCAAGATATATTTACTGTGATGCAATCACCATACACACAATCTTATGGAACATGATTTAATGACACATGAGTTTAAATGCAGTATATCCCAACAGCATAACTGTAGAGAAAAGTGTGTGCCTAAAACCTTTTACAAAAATACACCAAGAATCCATTACTGGCAAAAGGCTCTGCCAAAACAAAGCAGAGCAGTTCAAACCAGGTGCAGTGAAGTAAAAACTGAAAATCCCATAAAAGGGTTTATTCCATTTTCTCATTTTCACTGTGTTCTTTACCTTGTCAGAGGCAGAAGGCCCCGCAGTCGACCGTACCTGACTACCAGGATGTGGAGGACCCAGAATACGACGACTTCAGGGCGGAGGCCAGTCTGCAGAGGAGCCGACAGCTCGAGGGGTTTGCCAAGGCGGCCGAGGCCTTCAAGCAAGGACGCAAAGAAGTGGCCTCGTTCTACGCACAGCAGGCAAGTGGCCGAGGCCGCCGACTGATTTTCATGTTTTTTCCAGCTTTAGGCTTTATTTTCACCTGAGAACCAATTGGTTGGGTCACATATTTAATAGTAGATGTAATGTCTCTTAACTTTATTAAACAGATTTACTTTTCTCATTTTTTCTTTATATCTATTCATTTATTCATGTCAGTATATTAATTTGCTTCAACCTTTCCTCAGGGACACATGCATGGCCAGCGGATGCGTGAGGCCAATCACCGTGCAGCGGTTCAGATTTTTGAGAGGGTCAACTCGACGCTGCTGCCCCGGAACATCCTGGACCTCCATGGGCTGCATGTAGACGAGGCCATGGAGCATCTGGCCCAGGTCTTGCATGACAAAACCACAGGTATTTAAACAATACACTGTTTACAGCCGGTATTTCCCCCTTGTTTTTATCGAATGGCATTACTTTACATTCAACCTGTCAGGAGATACTTAACCTAAATTTAAGATTAATAGTTCTCTTTTGAACACTTTCAACACGACATAGCATTGAGTTGAATGCTGTCGGATGGATTTAATAGTTTCAGCAGCACAAAGGAAAACACATCTAGAGATTAGATGTGCATCTTATAACATCGCACGTCTACAGTTCTTCTACTTAATTTTCATCTCATCTCTCTGTACTTCTGTACTTATTATCTGAATGAGGCAATAAAGAACATTTGTTACAGTCCCCTGTGTATGAATGACAAAATCTATCACTTGTAGTAATAGTTTAGAGTTTTGTCTTTACTATTGATCAAGCTCCACGAATGTTCCACCATCACATCATCAGGATTACATTTTCAAACTTTACAAACCATCCTACAGAGAGCTATAGGACGTAATAATACAGCCTGTATTTGACGATTTGTGTGTGTGTTCTTCTTCTTCTACCACCTCTGTCTCTGTAGAGAGTGAGCAGGGTCTGTGTCGACCTCAGCTCTCTGTTATCACAGGAAGAGGGAACCACAGCCAGGGGGGCGTGGCCCGCATCCGTCCCGCTGTTATAGACTACCTCACGAACAACCACTACAGGTACACACACACACACACACACGTATTGAAAACACACGTGATGTGCTCATCAAAACCCACCTTTTCTGCTATCTCTTCATCTCCCAGGTTCACGGAGCCCAAGCCGGGTCTCATGCTGGTCTCTCTGAAGTGAAAGGAATCTGGTTTATTGGATTCGAACTGAAGATGCTATGAAGGACGACACACACTCACACACACAATCCACAAATACAACTGTTACATTATATACAGTATGATAGGCTCAGCCTCCTTGTTTCTCTGGCCTGATACCTTTTTACAGTCCTCCCGTCTCCACCAGTCATGTAGCTGCCAGAAGTCTTATTTAATCTTTAGATTGATTACTTAAGTTTTAACATAAATTCAGATTTTTAATAAGAACATATTTTTCTTTTGTGAGTATAAAAGAGAGCTGTGTTGGCCTGATAATGGCCAAATAAGGTTTTTTATGCATCTGCAAAGATCAATTGTATGTACTATATATTTTATATAAATGCTTTATAATGTGGTGTATTTACTTTATGCCTTTTTTAAAGAATGCTTTAAAAAACCTTGTGTTTAAAACACTACCCGCTCAATAAGGCCTTGTTTCATGTTTGAGACATAATGAAAGTATTTTATGAAGATCCCTATGAATCATGGTTGCTCACTGTCTGGTAGGAGGTTGTTGTCAAGGTTTTTAAATAATATGGCAATTTTTAAACACACTTTAAACTTTGCATTGAGTACCAGCTTATCCTGTATTGTCATATTAGAAGTTATGATAAAGACAACACTTTTTTTTATCACCCTCTGGGTCGTAGCGTTTCTGTGTTTGTTGCTTAACACGATGTGAGTTTTTCAGACGATCAAAGTCCATAAATAGTTTTGAACTAGACATTGTTTAACCTTGGCTGTATATTCTGCAGCAGTCACCCACTGGCCTCTGTGACATGCATCTGTTAGTTTACCTATAGCGTAAGACCAAGCTGCTAATGTATTGATTATCAAACTCAGGGATTGATTGAACAATGTTGATTATTTTCTCCTTTGATGCCAGTCTGTCGTTTCCAGCCTGTTCCCTGTTCCTTTGTCTTAAAAGCACTCTGCCAAATTTTGTAGCAGGTTTAAAATCACCTCTGTTTTTTTAAACTGTGAGACGGCAACAGTGTTGGCAGATTTTACTGGTTGTACATAATATTGTGATCACACGATTGATAAAGAGAATATTGTATTTTTGTATACATTTGTTCGTTGGTTTTACAGAGAATATTGTACTATGGAATAAAAATATATTTCTTTACAGTTTAACATTTGGTTTACATCATTGTTTCTCTTGAATAAATAAATGCAGCTCCAGGATCGATCAGTAAATTTGTTATAATACTTGTATGTTTATACACATTTATTTCATCACAATACTGAAAAGATTGGATTGTAGATTTAGTTATTTTGTAGTTTTTACCCTCATAAACATTGTGTAAAAGTAGAATTGATTGTTTAATAGTTGTTTTAATGGAAAATAATCTAAGATTCACCATGAGTTTTGTCTGGTGATGTGGTTATACAAGTAATACACATATAGGATATGTATCGGAATATACAGAAGCTTATACCAATATAGCAGAATCAAAAAGTTTATTTAGATGCAGTGCAAAAAACGTAATATTAATTTGCTTCTTCTTTTTAGTAATTTATCCTCAGACTGTAAAATATCAGGCGTCAATTATATTTATTTTTCAAAAGGTTTTAATAAGGACATCTTTAGAATTATTACCAAATTTTCCAAATAAATATATATATCCTCTGACATCTCCGATTTTTTTCCGATTCCCTGATCCTGATATCGGTATACTGAACCAACACAACAATCCACATCAGCCAGGCTCTAGTTTCTGTTCATTGCTGGGTGATGCAACTCTGTTAACCAGAATCTGTCACCGCTGTGGTCGTGGCTGTAGGCACATTCAGATTGTTCTAAAATCTTGAATCGCGCCTGCAGTGTGCGCTCCTCTGCAGATTGAAGTTGAAACAAAAGGGCACCAACGCACAAGAAAAAAACAAAACTGCAGTCATATTGTAAAGTGCAGCTGGTGTGGGGGAGGTGAACATGAACCTGAGCGAGTCCTCCTCACTCCAACAAGCGGATGTGTTGTACTTGTCTTTTCACTTCCCTCCTCTACCCACCATCCTCGACGTTGATCGACAGGTGCAGAAATATTCGGCCTCCGCTGTTAATAATAGATAACTTACTCCAGCTCTGGGGTCGTGGTCCTTCTCAATCAGCAGATTTTAAATGAAAGAAAACCTTTTATTTGGAGTTTGATTTAAGACAGTTATCTTTTCTTCGGGGTTGTGAAGGGTGTGAAGTCGTCGGAGGCGGCAGAGAAGGTAGTTTTCTTTTATTCTTTTATCTTTGTCCCTTTGTCAATCAGCCACAGAGGCCTTCAATCTCTATTCTCGTGTGTTCTATTCTATTCTGTTTCAATAATGTAATAATCGAAAAACACAATGTGGGCAAAAATCTAAACTGGTTTCATTACTTTAAAACGAGAGGTATTGAGGATGTAGGCCACTCATACCTTCTCACCAGAATAAAACTAACGTGCAAATAACATTTGAAACTATAAATTTGACTTGTAAGAGTTTGATCATGTAAATTTAGGTTTTGCATCTCTTTTTCATCTCTTATTTTTTCATAAAGTATCTCTGATGGTAAAATGGGAACCAAAACTGTAGCTTTTTTTGTGAAATAATTTGGAAAGCTTGATTTAAAAAAAAGAAAAGGTCAGTTATTATGCAGCAGAGAAAATGTACTAAACCATCAATTAAGTTTGTTTCATTGTCATATTAAGACGATCAAAATGTGTTTGTGTCACAGTTTTAAACTCTTCTGGAATCAGATCTTAACTGGATAACAAGGACTCAAACTTACGTGAGAGTTACGTGAGGCAGACATAGCACGTGTAAGAGCTTAATAATACAGCACACACTGATATGTGTTGTTATCCAGCACCTGTTAATATGTTCAGGATCAAGCTGTAACTCTAGGTCACACCCAAACATTCAAATCTTTACTTCCGTGTTTAAATTGTACTTATGTGATATATTTAACGCTGTATAACCTTACATTTGGGAAAAAGAATAAAAAGCATTAATAAAATGAAGAATTGATGCCATTTGTCACATTTAGTAGTTCAGCAGTTGACTGTTTCTATATCGTTATAGTGATTATCTCTCATTTGTGACACGCACTGTTTCTTATTACAGGGCTTCCACTAAGTCTTTGTTTTCACTTATCTTCATTTTATGCCTTAAAAAGTGAATATAAATATTACCTAGATCTGAAATTCATTTAGGTCAGTCTAAGTTATGTTGGTGTTCGATCAATGCTAATTAAATTGCACTTATTTGTTTATTAATTTGGCGTTTGTCGTAGTTCTCTCTCAAGAAGTATTAGCAAGCTGTAATAAAACTACAAACAGGACCATTCTTTTGTCCTCTTGTGTTGTTTATAAAATGGCTGTAATTTATTGTTTGCTTGATTGTTTATATTGAGAGAATTAACTAAAACACAAGAAAAAACTGATAACTGATCATCTACAAACACCCTGGTCGGAACTGATCTCAGTACACTCGGCTTGGCTGTGGGAAACCCAATGGAGACTGTCTCTGTAGTTTTTTGGATTACGCAGTGATTTAAGGGTTAGTCTCTACATGGCTACTTCGCCTTATCTTTAATTAAGGTCTTAAATTTCAATCATTGTGCTCTTAAAAAGTCGATTTAACTTGTTGGAACCTGCAGAAGCCCTGTATTAAGAGCTATGCTGGTGCTATCTACAATGGTAGGTTGCTTGAGACGAATCTGGAGAAACATACATATAAAGTTTCAGTGAAATGACAATGTGCTTAAGCAGTGTTGACCATTCTGTCACTTTAACAAAACTTAGAGTCATGTTCATAATATTCATAACGTCCAATTTCCTCCCTTCATCTCTGTTCCGGGGCAGATTTCCCTGTTGAGTTCTGAGAGGTTGGATCTGTCTGGACAGAATGACTCTAAGAGAGAAGGACCAGAACCTGAGCACCGCGCTGCAGAGATCCAGCCGAGGAGCTGCGAGCTGAGCGGACCCCAAGAGCCGAGAGGACATGTGAAGCGTGTACAAAGGCCACTGCTGGAGAACTGCACATCTCTGTTGTGTACCTGAGATGTTTAAGGACTTTTAAAACAGAGACATCATAGTTCTGTTTAAACAAATGACAGGAATGGAATTACAGCGAGGCCGAGCTGCAAATCAGTTGCTATGAAATCTGCTGCCTGTACGCGGAAGTACAGCACACACAGTGATTAAATACTTTGTGAACCTTGTGATTATCCACGTGTACAAGTTACAGAAAAAGCTGCCCCCTGAGATTTACTCGAAACAACCACGTCCAGAGATCGCCAGTGTCAGCCATGAATGACCTGGGGGAGATGTCAGTGAAGTGCGTCCTGGTTGGGGACAGTGGGGTTGGCAAGACGGCCCTCCTGGTCCGCTTCACCTCAGAGACCTTTCCGGACACCTACAAGCCCACGGTGTTTGACAACACAGGGGTGGAGGTGTACATGGACGGTGTTCAGATCAGCCTGGGCTTGTGGGACACGGGGGGCAATGACAACTTCAGACAAATCCGCCCGAGATCGTACCAGCAGGCGGACGTCGTCCTCATCTGCTACTCTGTGGCCAACCCCAACTCGCTGGCCAACGTCCAGCACAAGTGGATGGCTGAGGTTCGAGAGAACTTGCCCAGGGTGCCCGTGCTGGTTGTGGCCACCCAGACGGACCTGCGGGAGACGGGGGCCCATCGGAGCGGCTGTATCTCAGCAGCGGAGGGGAGACGCATGGCTCAAGAAGTCCACGCCAAAGGCTACCTGGAGTGCTCCTCCTTGAGCAACCGAGGCGTGCAGCAGGTCTTTGAGTACGCGGTGCGGACGGCTGTTAACCAGGTCAGGAAACAGGCCAGGAGACGCATGTTCAGTGTAAACCAGTGCAAAGTCTTTTGACCTTTGACCTCTGACATGATGGATTGTCTTGAACTGTCATGACACGACTCAACTGTTCAAACTCAGAGAGACCTTGTCTAACCCTAAGCCTCGTGCAGAGTTGGATTTGTTTGACACTTTCTCACTAACAGGATCACTGATGATACTCCTAATCAGCCATCATGCAAATGTTTGATTGGAAATGACACTTTGGTTTGCTCAATGGTGTGACGTTAGAAATGAGTCAATTCTTCTGATCTGTTTTTCTGCAAACAACAATACGTTTCACAGAGATACTTCAAGTGGGGCATCAGAGGATCTTTTGTCAATACCTTTACTAAAATTCAAGCATTTTAAGCTTTGATGGTGATGTAGATAGCATGTCGTTTTTCTAATTGTTTTACCAATAGCTCAGCCGATCAGTGATGAAGGCTATGTGAGTCTGGAGCTTGATCAGCAAATTAACTTAAGAATTTCAGCGAAAACCAAATGACACAACCAGCTGTATGGAGCTTTTAATGTGATTCACCCATTGACTAAATCAAATGAGGAAAGTTATTGACTTACGCTCCGAAAATATTCTATTGAGCTGAAATCAATAAAAAAATAAAAGATGTAATGGTGCATATACGTGCTGCCATTTGTCAGTAATGATTTTATTTAAATAAATGTACGTTAGCGTGGTTGTCGGCTCGGAGAGTCCACAGGGACAGTTTCACAGTATCATGGTCAACATGAAGCATATTCTCATATTTTCTTCTTAGAGTAGATGAGACTGGGAGATGAACTATCAATAAGGTCCTAAAGTACATAAACAGGCCCACATGTTGAAATGTTTATTCAGACATCGGTACACATGAAATTAATCGTCACTAGTAAATGACTGTGAACACATGTTGCATCAGCCATTAAGAAATCGACTTCGATTATTTGTGCTGAAAATGAACAAAAAATATTTCTAGAAATTTATTCAGAAATTGATCTTATATTATAAGAGAAATCAAAAATAAAGGAACATAAAACATTAACAACAAAAATGTTGAGACATAACAGAAACCTGTCACAAACAGTGGATTTCTTTTGGGATTATTTTTATTGACCTGTATACCTCCTTTTGGAATTATTGTTAAACTATATATGTGTCTGGCAAACTGTCTCTGTTGTCATCTGTTCCTGGATTTTTTTTTTCATGTGATAAATTAAAACTAAGGATTTATCAGATTTGGTTTTGTGAACGGCCAAATATTAAGGTCGAAGTGAAACATCTCAGACTTGGAATACCATCTTATCATCTCCAAGTCTTTCTGTTGTTATCTATTGCCTCCCTCTTATTTATACACTTTTTACATGAACATGTGATCTACTGTGTGCGAATTGTGTTACTTTTGTCACACACATTTTATTATACTAAATGTCAAATGTACATTGATACACGTTTTACCACATACATGTAATATACAAGACATATACAGAACGAAATATTACACTAACACTCCCTGTCGTACAAACATAATTTTTTATGTTTAATAACAAATAATTTAAATGTACATACGATAGATTCTTACATTTATGTATGTACATTTTTTACCTTTTTTAAATGACAAGTGTCCCATTATTTACTTGGATTGTTCCCGGCTCTTTTTTCAGTTGGTAGATTAATTAATTGATTTTGTTCGTATAAATGTTAATTTGAGAGAAGTTAGCAGCAAGTGGCTTGTATGTGTGTGTGTGTGTGTGTGTCTCTCTCTCTCTCTCTCTCTCTCTCTCTCTCTCTCTCTCGCTTACACACACACACACACACACACACACACACACACACACACTAAAACACTTTTGTATCTATTCTCGTTGAGTCAGTTCCAATTATTTAGCCCAAATGAATGATGACATAATACAACATATGACATGGTCTATAATTAAGAGCCGGTCTCGATTATAAATACTTCCTCTACACAACAGTATTATGGTCTCAAAAATATAAAGTTTGTGTGTTTAGTACCTACAGATTTCATTTTATATCAACATATGGATATGTGGCTTTTTCAATACTCATGTCAAAGCACAACCTTGATAAAAACATGTCAGTTTGAGAAAACTATTCCATGTCAGATGTTCAATTTTATAACTGAATGAAAGTGAAAGAGAGCAGGAACAGGCAAACAACCAGGAGAAAGAGCTCAGAGGAGCTGCTCCTTCCCCCCCTCACCTCCTCCCGCTCTTTCTCTCTATACATCATGTGGTGTTCAGAGGCGCTGAGGATGAGAAGCTTTTCAAGGATATGCTGAGAGACAAAAAACCACATCCCAGCACACACACAAACAAGTACGACGTACAGTTAAACTTGTGCAACACACACAGCGACTTCTTCACTCATTCAGTGTCTGAACACACACACACACACACACACACACACACACACACACACACACACACATACACACACACACACACACACTTTTACACTTATGAAAAGTCTACTGCTTGATGTAGTATGGCATGAAAAAATCGCTGATATTAATATTGGTGAGTAAAACATTTAAAATCATCTTACCATAATTAACATATATGTTTTTTACAAGTTGTTTTTTTAGTACACTTAAGACTGCTTCATCTGACACATGTGGCAATAATTTTGAGTATGTTCCAGTTTATTCACAGAGAATTTCTCACATAACATACTTATCAAAGAGCAAGTGTAAGTACATATTTGAATGTTTGCATGTTGGTTATATTTGAGTAACAAGTGACAAAGAGCAACGCTTCAGTGTGACGCCTCATCATGTTTGACTGTGGTCAGATCTCACATCTCTCACTGTGCTCTCTCTCCCACACCTACCACAACACCTTATCCCTCCTCGCTCTCTCAATCTCTCTCTTTCTCTCTCTCTCTTTATCTCTCTCTTACACACATGCACACACACACATACACACAAACACACACACGCACACGCACACGCACACGCACACACACACACACACACACACACACACACACACACACACACACACACACACACACACAGTGTCGAGCCACTTCACAGCCAACAGGTAGTTGCACTTCATTATCATGGGCCTCTGATGTGTTATGCAAGGAGGTGCTAAACAGGCCTTTTCTTGCAGCAGAGACATTTTGACATGTCGTAACACGAGAGTCATGGTTGTAAGTAAGAACATTAATAATAATGGCTGGTTTGCATTTCAGTGTTGTTAATTTAACTCTACGACACGGTGCTGTCTCTCTAACATGGCTTTTGTTACAGATGAATTGACGAGAGACGTTCTTATTGTCACTCTTCACTCTCCATTCCTGGACTTTTCCTGCACAGGAGGCAACAATAACCTATATCAGCTTCTCCTCATGGCACAGTCAACGAATCCCAGCGCTGTTTCATGCATAGCTTACATTTTGGTGGGATAATGAGGTATGGGTCAGGAGAGAAGCCTTTAACTATTGGTGCGGATCTGGATCGGGGGGCCAGATCCTGGAAAAAGATTTAACTGTCTTTACCAAAGAAAGATTGAGATTTCTCACAAATAATTAACAGATTCCTGATGAATTTTTTTTAACGGGACTGACGTTTATGAATGAGCGCAGTTTACTGCAAATCCAAATAAAAATCTGGATTTAGTGAATTTAAATTTGGTTTCATAAAGGGAAAAGTGTAAAAAATATATTAACCTGACTTTAAAACAACAAATATAGTCCATATTCTATATTTTTGTTACTGTGAACAAACCCTTTTGAAGTCCAGAACACACATGGTTCAGTCCTTCTTTTAATACTGTTTTATTTTGTGTTGCTCAGGTTACAGAGTTCACTAAACTAGGACCTGAATAGTTGTTAATAAAACGAATTTGTTCAAGATTCCACGTGAGCTGTGGCTGTGTCTGAAATCCCTCACTAGTCACGATACAGTCCTCGACATAGAAGTCACTATATAGTGAGTAGGTAGTGAATAAGTGGTTGATTTTGGACACAGCCATTCACTGGATAAATAGATTTCAGCCATCTTTTTTTTGATTGTTTTTACCCGTGGTTTTCCTTCTGTAGCGAGTCAAAAAGGAGCGGGTGACCCAGAGCGACAACATGGCTTGTTGATGTAGTTTTAACTGTTGCTGGACAAACAGTGGAAATCTATGTCATCGAGGAATCACTCTTACATCAGTCTTTAGCTACAGAGACAAAACGGTTGGATTGGTTCTTTATTGGATTCTTTTCACTGGATTTAATTAGTAAAATCTCTAATAAAGGCAATTACTGATCATTGTTGGAGGGCGATGATCGTGCACCACACACACACACACACACACACACACACACACACACACACACCTCAGTTTATCTCTCACTGTCTCTAACTCGCTCTCTTTCCTTTTCTGCCTCTGTCTCTCCTCCATTTACTGCACACACACACACACACACACACACACACACACACACACACACACACACACACACACACACACACACACACACAGGAAACACCTGTCATGTGCGAGCTCAGCACCACAGAAACTATGTGACACATTCACACATCACATCATGTGCCTGAAGCTGTAGAGTTGAAACATGTCAGAACAGTTTAGTAGATCATTTTTTCAGCTGCATCCTTTGTTTGTTTCTCTATTATTTATCGGACTCTGAAGCTGCCTCCTTCACCCTCAAGGAGAAATGTATCCAGTCGGTTCCATCAGCTAAACTTCTCAACAGATCTCCGGCCTAGATGTTGTTAATTTATCACTTACATGCAGCTTCGCCCTCACTAGCTTTACAAATGCTGTGGTTAAACCTGATCCTGGATCTGTGTTATGTCCGTTGCCACGTGACACGCATGACATGTGTCACATCACCTTTGACATGTCTGTGGGTGTCCATCTTGAATGACCACGGGTTAGAGCATGGGTAATAAAGTGTCATTATGTGTGAGGGACTGACACGTGTCATTAGCCGTGTAACGCAGTAAGGCTGTGTATGTATGTGTGTGTGTGTGTGTGTGTGTGTGTGTGTGTGTGGGTGCGTATGTGGTCATGTACACAAGTGGATAGGGCCTTAGGTGTTGCATTTCACCTATGTGCGGTATTTGATACTGCAGCGTGTGTGTGTGTGTGTGTGTGTGTGTATGTGTGTGTGTGATAGCCCCAGGTCCTGTTCCAGAGCAGCGATCGCCCACAGAGAGACAGTGACAAAGACGACCTGCGACTAACAACCAGTGAAGCGTTCAGAGCCTCTGACAGGATGTACGATTTCGAGAACTGTTCCTGTGGTCTGGTCTCGCTCGACCTCTGAAGGGCAGGATGAAGATCAGAAGAGAGTGACGCTGGATTTGGACCCCGGCTCTCTCAGCGAGTGCTTGTCTGAATAATTGATCCCTCAGCTTGTGGCTGGTGGAAAATGAGGAAGGCCACGCTGATGGTTTGGATCAGCCTTTTGGTGCAAGGTCAGTTTTGCGTGACGGATCGTTCTGATATTTGTTCTTCACCTGCTGTGCCAACCTTTGTGAGATGCTGTCGCCCCCTCTCAGTCTCCCAAGGTGCCCAGGGTCATTATGCCCGCAAGCTTCTGAACGACCTGATGGCGGACTACACCAACGCTCTGAGACCTGTGGAGGACACAGACAGAGCCCTCAACGTGTCGCTGCAGATCACTCTGTCACAGATCAAAGATATGGTGAATACTTACATGTAACCCTTTAATCACTAAGAAATCTCTTATTATGCTCCCATTTGTTGAGAATCACAGCCGGCCCTAGACCTTTGGGGGCCCTAATCAAAATTTGACTGAGGGCCCCTCTGAATATCATGCTTTCTTACCACATAAGGTACAGAAGGAATATCTAATTTGATAAGTAAGACCATTGACATTTTTTTTTTTACTATAAAGGCTATTTATAAAAGTATTTACTATGTTTGAAGTCTAAAGACAATATACCATATGCATATATTCTGTACCTTCTTGTTTCAACTTTACAGAACTTTACAATAGTCATGTATTGTTTTGTATTGTTGTATTCTAATATTCAGGAACAACCTGCAAGTTTTATGTGAACACTGTCTCTCTCAGTAAAGGTTTGTGTTTGTGTATCTATGTGTATGTGTGTGTGTGTGTGTATGTGTGTGTGCAGGATGAGAAAAACCAGGTTCTAACCACGTACCTGTGGATCAGGAAGGTCTGGTTCGACGCTTACCTGAAGTGGGACAAGGAGGACTATGACGACCTGGAGATGATCAACATCCCCAGCGACCTGGTTTGGAAGCCGGACATCGTCCTCTACAACAAGTCAGTAAAAGGAGAGACAGATATGACATAAGGAACAATGATAGGAAATAAAGAAAGATAACAACAGAGAGGGAGGTAGAGAAAAAGAGTGAATGAAAACAAGTGAAACTATGGAACTCATTAGAGCATACACACCTGGATCTGCACCCTGTTCCTGGTCAAAATGTAATGGGTTCTCCCCTGACCCATACCACATCCTTCCACCAGGTTCCATGGTGATCCATCATGTTCTTTTTGCACAATCTTGCTTACAAACCAACCAACCAACCAACCAACAAATGGACAAAGGGTGAAAACATAACCTCCTGGGCAGAGGTATAAAAGTGAAAGAAGGGTGTTTACAAATGTGTCCTCTTCCCTTCATGTGTGTATAGAGCAGATGAGGATGCGTCAGATCCATCCAGCACTAACGTAAAGCTGCGTTATAATGGAGAGATCATCTGGGACTCTCCGGCCATCACAAAGAGCGCATGTGTGGTGGACGTCTCCTACTTCCCCTTCGACAGTCAGCAGTGTAACCTCACCTTCGGCTCCTGGACCTACAATGGAAATCAGGTGATTATAAACAGGGTGATGTGGGGCGAATAAGAAGAAATAACACCATGTTAAATTCCCAGGTTAAAAGAGGTCTAATATGTAGAATGCTGTACAGTCTCAGGGCTTAAGGAGGTCTCACCCTTCAAAGTGAAACCACAAATCCACTGACCCTCTTAAAATTAGGCCTGGTTTCTTTCCAGGAAGTTTTTTTACTGCTTATTCAGCACTCTCCATTTGTTGAATATTCATTTGTAAGCGTGTCATTGGCTGCCTTTTAAATTTAGGATCGATTATAAGTTTCAACTTTTAAAGCTCAGCACGTTATGGCGTCCAGCTGTTGTATTTTCTTTTATGGAATCTTCATTTTAATATTATCTTGTTTTATTCTGCTTTTTTTATTCCTATGTTTTTTGTAAAGCCCTTTGCAACCTTGTTTAGATAAGTGCTTTGAGATTTTTAAGTTTTATTATCAACATTATTATTATTTATTGTGTTGTTGACAAAATAGTTGACCGAATGACAAAGAATCGTTTGCCATTTAATAATTTGGCTGAACCAACATTTAACTGAACAGAATCAATTTAGGATTTGTTGTAAAATGAATGCTTTTTTTCTTGAATGTCTTGTCCTCCATGTTGTTCCTTGTTAATTTATGCTAATACAGAAGTTGTAGGTTCATATTTTCTGTTTGGACTTGTAATCACTACTGAGCCTGGACCAACCATATGCATACTTTAAGAACTTTTAAAGCTTTTTCCTCCCATGTGTAACTATTGGGGATTTTACGTAAAAATGCACATGACATTATCATATTTGTCTCTCTTCTATACCAAAACCTTTCACCATATCCTTTAAACAGGTGGACATCAGTTTGGGCATGGACAGTGGAGACCTGTCCGACTTCGTGGAGAACGTGGAGTGGGAGTGTCACGGCATGCCCGCGGTTAGAAACGTCATGATGTACGGCTGCTGCTCGGACCCTTACACCGAAATCACCTATACCCTGCTGCTGAAGCGCCGCTCCTCTTTCTACATCTTCAACCTGCTCCTGCCCTGCTTCCTCATCTCGTTCCTCGCCCCGCTGGGCTTCTACCTGCCCGCCGACTCCGGGGAGAAGGTGTCCCTCGGGGTCACGGTGCTGCTGGCCCTCACCGTGTTCCAGCTGCTGGTGGCTGAGAGCATGCCTCCTGCGGAAAGCATGCCCTACATAGGTTTGAATTACTTGGTATTAATCAACTATAAAAGCCCATTTCCACCAGGGAAGGAATGAAAGAAAAAATCTAAGAGGTCAGAGTTATAAGATACAAGGTCATGATGTTGATATTGTTATCACTGTCGCCTCAAAGTAATCAAACATGTCACCGGTGACCCTCTGTATGAAGATTGCTAGTTCCCCATGTGCCTGTGTTGGTTTTATGTTCCCAGTTCACTCCACAGGGAGGACTCAAACACAGGCACGGAAACAAGGTGAGGTTGATTTTAATAAAACATGAAACAGACTTAGAAGTTCTGACAGAAGACAAATCAACTCAGGAGGTTCAGTAAACTTGAATTGAGGTTATCAAATACACCAAACTATAAACTGGGATTGAACTGGGAAACATTGGAGTAACACAAAGGACTGAAACAAACCAAACTGACAAGACAGAGGGCAAAGAGACTTTATACACAAGGGAGGGATTATTGAACACATAGATAGAATCCTTTAATAGTCCCACAGTGGGGAAATTTGAGGGTTTACAACAGCAGCGCAGGTAGAGTGCAACAAGAGCAAAAGAAAGAGCAAAACAACATAGTAAGAAACAAAAACAACAATGAGCAAAAAAAAGGAAATAGTAAATAAGTAAATAAATTGTAAATAATAGAACAATTAAATAATTAAATAATTAAATTAAATAATTAAATAAATTGCACAAATTGTGTTGTGTGTTCAACGGGATCACAGCTGGTTGTACAGTCTGAC
The DNA here is from genome assembly GCF_947347685.1 of Pleuronectes platessa. Classification (NCBI taxonomy): domain Eukaryota; kingdom Metazoa; phylum Chordata; class Actinopteri; order Pleuronectiformes; family Pleuronectidae; genus Pleuronectes; species Pleuronectes platessa. The sequence goes on along the minus strand of NC_070628.1, from coordinate 13,624,522 downwards.
AGCAGCAGGAAGGAAGGACCTGCGGTACCTCTCCCTCACACACCGGGGGTGAATCAGCCGGTGGCTGAAGGAGCTGTTTAGAGCTGCCAGGGTGTCCCGCATGGGGTGGGAGGAGTTGTCCATCAGGGAGGATAGCTTAGCAACCATCCTCCTGTCTCCTACCACCTCCACCATAACATGAGGAGAGATGCAGATGATCACTAAGGTCGGGAAACAGGACAGGACGTGAAGTAACTGACAAGCAAGGAAATAAGTTCCAAAATAAATAGTTTGATTTGGTGGAAATAAGTTTCAGATAAATAGAAAAAAGAATAGCTACAACAATAGCAAGATCAGAAGTACAGTGTGGAATAAAAACTGAATTAACAAACTTAAATTTAATTAAAAAAAAGTTCAAATAAAGCTAATTCAAGTTGAGATAAAGTAGTTATTGATGATAAAAGAGATGATAAATAATAATTAAAAAGATATATCTGTTTTCTTCCTAAGGAAAATATTACATAGCCACGATGACCATGATCACAGCTTCTACCTCTCTCACCATCTTCATCATGAACATTCATTTCTGTGGCGCTGAGGCCAAGCCCGTCCCACACTGGGCCAAAGTGGTCATCATCGACTACATGTCCAAAATCTTCTTCGTCTACGAGGTGGGGGAGAACTGCACGACACCGCAGAGCGAGAGGACCCCACTGTACCCCGAGGAGCCATTCAACGACATTGGCGGCCACCAGGAGGACCGTGTTCAAGATGACCTCTACCACCACGATGGTGAGGTGTACAAGTACAGCAATGGCCACAGCGTGCACCATAACGGTAAGCATCACAAACACCGTGCAAACGGCAGTGCCAACAGCAGGAACCAACGTCACTACAACAACCACAACAACCACGCCTCCAGACTTGAGAGGGGTGAGGCGAAGCGAGAGCCCGCTCAGCACTACAACCACATCAGGCAGGAGGAACTGGACTATCAAGCCCCTCCACATCCCACAAACCTCCAGCACCTCAACCGGGTGCTGAAGGAGCAGCTGCTGTATCCCACAGAGAAGCATCAGGTTCCATCCTGTCCCTGCTGCTGCCCCTGCCTCCAACATAAACAGGTACATCATCACTTTACCCATGTATCTGATTACTTTCGTCTGAGACTTTTTTCAGTGTGTCATCTATCGGACTCTTCCTCAGGTGGTGAAGAACATCCAGTACATTGCCAATTGCTTCCGCGAGCAGAAAGCAACGTGTGTCAAGGCAGCCGAGTGGAAGAAGGTTGCCAAGGTGATGGATAGGTTTTTCATGTGGATCTTCTTCTTCATGGTCTTCCTCATGAGCATCCTCATCATTGCCAAGGCATCCTGACGTCCTCCTCTTCCTCCTCCTCTGTCCTCCGCCTGGACCTCAGTGTTACTCCAGAGTCATTTCTTGTGTACAAAGAGATTGCATGTGATACGTCAGTGTTGTGCTGTGTGTGAACCTGTGTGCGTGATTGTGAAGGTTAAATGTTTTTATTTTCACTTTGACACAAATGGGGGACAAGGTCACTGAGCACAAATCATCCATTCAACCACACACGCACACACAAAGACAAATTCATCAAGGCCTCTGTGTTAGTTAAGTTCAGGTCTGCCTGCATGTGTCACGGAGCAGTGGAGCGGTAAGACCAAGGGCGTAGGATTATATAGGGACGGTAGGGTCCCGACCCTACCAAAATCCAGCCTCTACTGTGTAGTCCCTACCAATAATACACCCGCTGTCCGTATTGTTTAGGCAATAATTATAGTACACAAAGGGTTAAAAATCAGTCTCTGATAGAAGTCCCGCCTCTAAACAACTATCGCGCTTTGATTGGCTGTAGCGGTTTCCCGCAAACCTATATTCAACCTGATTGGCCGTCCCCGCTGTCACTCCATCTGCTTGTTAAAAAAAAAAAAAAGCTACCGGCAATTTGCTAGTCCCAGACAGGAGGAGCAACAGGACGCCTCAGTGCATAGCTAATATCTGCATCTGCGAGTGTAAGTTCTGCCTTCGGTCACGTCAGCGAGACGGATTTTAATATCAGTGATGTCATTTGCAGTAACACTTAAATTTGTGTGTGTTTTATGCTTGTGCGTGCGCGCGCTGTGCGTGCATGTGTGCGTGTGTGTGTGTGTGTGTAGGATGTCGAAGAAACGAAAACTGGACATAAGAGACTTCTTTAGAAGACAACGTGTAAGTTAATTAAAAGGTTATATATTTTAGAGCCATAACAATACTGATATTGATTATTAGTCAGCATAGGCTATAATGCCAAAGAGATCCGCATTTTAAGGTATAGGCCTACCATTATTTTCATGTTTTATTTGTGTGGAAAGGGAGCAATGGTTTAAAAAAAAATTTTGGGATAAATAAACATTAATTAAATTTAATAACTTTATTTTCCTTCAAGATAGAGGAGGAGAGGATAGAGAAGGAGAGACTGGAGGAGAGGATAGAGAAGGAGAGACTGGAGGAGAAGATAGAGAAGGAGAGACTGGAGGAGAGGATAGAGAAGGAGACAGAGGAGGAGATGCTGTAGAAGATGAAGGAGAGGCTAGAGAAGGAGAGGCTGGAGGAGATGGAAGAGAGGCTGGAAAATCACAGGTGAGGTTCAATAATGATTAATATGTTAGTCATGAGATTCAGCATTGTGTCAAATATTAGTCTGATTATGACCTGAATAACAATAGGCCTATATTAATAGTGTGTTTGCTGGAGGAAACTCTCCTTACTGGAGAAGTGAATGACATTGTAGATCAGTACCCAGAGCTGAACAGGGACATACCAAAGGTCCAACTAGCCATGTTTAGGTCCAAATACACTGTCAAATCTAGTGTTGAAGTGGCAGAAATAATGAGAGGATTGACAGTTGAAGTGAGAGGTCTGTTTGATCAGGTTGAGTCCCTTATCAGGCTACTTTTAGTCATACCAGTTGCATCAGCTGAGGCTGAAAGAAGTTTCAGTGCTCTCAGGAGGCTTAAAACATGGCTGAGAACCACCATGACTCAAGTCAGATTGAACAATCTTGCAGTGTGCCATGTCCATCAGGAGACACTGGACAACATTGACCTTAAAGAAATCTATCAGCAGTTCATTTCTGTTACAGAAAGACATAGGCATGTGTTTGGTTCTTTCAAATAGGAAGAGCACAATGGACACTAATCTGTGTATATGTTAGTATTAGTGATTCCTGGCTGATGACCCTGCAGCTGGCTCATGGGCACTGGAGGAAGAAATGCCCAGCAGGAAATTATACTGACCTGTACATTTAGTGATACACCTGTTGTTGTATTATTTCAAAAATATTTATTTACAATGTTGTTGATGTTGTTTACAGTTGCACCAGAGTAAAGTTGAAAACTCTTCTAAGTTGACTCATTTTCTTTCATTAGTTGCTTTAACCTATAACATTACAGAATGCATATTCTCTTTTGATATTCAGATATGCATTATAAACATGTTAATTAAGCCGATTTATTGATTTTTTTTTCAATTATCATTGCGAATACAAAAAAAACCTATCAACTTTAGGAAGCACTTTCATATCCCACGGACCCCACCAATGTCCAAATCAAACCTACTCCCTTGGGTAAGACAATCTAGGCCTCGCCTCGAACATGCATGGACACTCCATTATGGATGAGCTAACATCCAGCTATAGGTGTTACATTTCTTACATTACCTTTTAAGCAGCCGGAGGATGCTCGAGTGCATCACAGAGAGAGCAGCAGCAGAATGACTTCATGTATAAAGCAACCTGGTGTTTGATGAAAATAGTGCACAGGTCAGTGAAGGTGTGAATCACACGTGTGTTACGAAATGCAGTGAATAGCATTACATGGTTAAAGCCATTATGAAGCTGATTTTAAGGTGATGCTCTAGATGTCAGAGATCAGTGTCGAATACTTGAAAGTTGTTAAAATACTTGAATTTGAGACTTAAAGCACGAAAAGATCATTCACTTTTTAACTCAACAATCAGGTGTTGAAATCTAACTCCAGAGAATGACTTCACTCAATTGTTGACTTACCTACACTTTGCTTATTGTCCTGTAAAAAACATAAAGCTGTGATATCTTGTTATTAAAGCAGGTCTTACTTACTGTCACAGAAGTTTGCATCGTTATACAAATCTAATTTGTTATATAATGTTTATGTACATTTTGCAAATAAATTGTTATTTCATTTCATCATACACAGTAATCATTTCAAAAATTACCTCAAGAGGGGAGATATGCTGCAACCATATAGGGACTTTTACAAAAATGAATTAATGAATAAATATGAGTTAAGTTACTACACAACAAAGTGAATGTCTAAGTAATAAGTACATGAACAGCTCTATGGTAACAAATGTTGATGGGCTTTAAGTTTCTTGAACTGAATTTAAGGTCAAAACTTTTTTTTTTTTTTAAAGAAAAAAAAGAAAAAGAAAAGGAGAGGCGGTGGACTAGTGGCAGAAACTTGGACTATGGGCAGAAAAGGTCTCTGGTTCGTATCTGGTTCGACTCCACGGAGAGACAACAAAAGACGAACCTGGATTGATCTGTCCAAAAATCCAACAGTCTCCCTACCCTGTCTAGTGCCCCTGAGCAAGGCACCTTACTTCCCCAACATCTGCTCCCGAGCGCCGTACATGGTCGCTAACTGTTCTGTGTGTCCTGCACCAGATGGCTCAAAAGCAGAGATAAAATGTTCCTACCTGCATGAGTGTGCCTTTGCATGTCTGTGCATGTGTTTGGGACTAATAAATGCATCTTAATCTTAATACAGGGGGTGTCTCACATTACCCGATGTCCCACATTACTCCGCTGTCCCTACCGCTAATGATCCTTCAGCAGGTTCACCTACGGAAACCTTGTTACGACTTTTACTTAGCCCCTAGTCAAGTTTGATCGTCTTCTTGGCGCTCCGCCAGGGCCGTTACCGACTCCCTCGGGGCCGATCCGAGGACCTCACTAAACCATCCAATCGGTAGTAGCGACGGGCGATGTGTACAAAGGGCAGGGCCTCAGCAGCCTGTGAAAGACTCTTTAGTGTTGCAGGGCTCATCTTCAGGCCAGGTAGAGCATACAAAGGCTCAAATAACTTTGAGAACCTGCTGCTTTTGCTGAACAAAGCCTATCGCTAGTGTTGAAACACATGTTACAATTTTTCTCAGTTGTTAACACACAAAAGGCGTAAATTCGGCACAATTTGCAAAACCATCACTTCATGTACCAATCACTCGACCCAATTTGGCACTACTTCCCACTTCCTTATCTGCATTAGACTCTGACTTTCATTCTTTACACTCTGATGTCAATTACAAATCACATTGTTGTCAAAACACTACACACAATGTTCAGTTGTTGCGCACACTTCTCAAGTAAAAACTCAAAGCATCAACCTACAACACACAAATACTCAAATCTCTAAACATTCAGGTCTGTTGAGCAATTTCACCGCATTTTCACAGCCGAACAGGAGACTGACATTGTAGATATGGTTCGTGAGAACAACGCTATCACACTCAGACAAATAAAATCTAGGATCCTGGCTGACCATGCTACATTTAGAAACGTCCAGACCGTCAGCCTCTCTACATTGGACCGTATTCTTCATAGGACTGCCATGTGGATGAAACAAGTGTTCAGGGCCCCATTCGAACGGAACACAGACCAGATATGGTGAGAGTTTGTGCTTTTAAGTACCAAACATTCAGCACTGACACATGCATGTATTGTACCTGTAATCCAATATTGTTCCTTTTCTACAGTGTCTCACTGTAGCCCACTGTGTTGACCTCTCTGTGTCCATACTGTAACTTGCATTGTCATGCCGTCTGTGTCAGCGGATTTACACACAATGTGTGCTGCAATGAATCACCATGGGATATTGCACCGCCATTCCCACCTGGGGGCCTATAACACTGCCCATCTCCTTGTCTTCCTGGATGGCCTGCATGACCTGCTTGTACCACCTGGCCGCTTTACAGTACTGTTCTCTGTGTGTACCGAAATAAACCTTTTTATGCTGCATATTTGTGTGCTGTTTTATGTTTGACTATGAAAAAAGTAGGCCTACACTGAGACATTTACAAAAGGAGAAATGGCTCATTCTCCAGTCATTGTCATTCATATGGTGTGTTCCATTTCGATGATTGTGTTTTCAATTTTGCACTTCAGTGTGCTGTAAATGCTTGGTAGTGTGCAAGCAAATGCTTAGTTGTGTGTTCCCAATGAATGGTATGTGTGTGTCATTTGAAAATAAGGCTGTGTGTACCAAATTAAAACACGAGTTCCATTTTGTGAACGGTTAAGAGATTTGATAGCAAAGAGTCATCTTGCAAAGGGAGTGTCAGGTTTAGCATTTTGTGTGTGAGGTTTTCAGTTGTCTGTTTGCACTTCTGAGAAAGCCGTTATTATTTTTGAAAAACGTGTGTTAACAATTGTGAAAAACTGTAAGGTCTTTCGGAGGTTTGACACCTGCCTAGACGGGAAGGGCAATATAAGGTGGTGCGAGCGATGCAAGAAAATCTTAATGAGAATTATTATAAACATTGGTTTCATTAAACGGCTAAACAAACATGATCAGTTCCTATTCACAGTTGTCATGTCCTGAAAACTCTCCCCAAACACCAGGAAGGAATATACTGAAATGCCATGGCACGGAAACAGAGTGTGTAAACACAACACAAAATGATGTACAACTACAAACATGTACAAACACAAACATGCCAACAAACAGAGAGAGAGAGAGAGAGAGAGAGAGAGAGAGAGAGAGAGAGAGAGAGAGACTGCTGCTCATTTTTGCAAGGGTGGTAAAGTAGAATTAGGATAGGAGGGTTGTTGAGCAGGTTTGAGGTACAACCCTCATAGTGTGTGACTCTTTGATTGGTTGACACGGTTGAATACATAAAAATATATAAGGAGGAACAGACAGCATCGAGGACAAAGATTTTTGCAAGCAGAAGCGACGAGTTGAAAGAATCCAGAGAAAATCATCATGTCGCTCCCCCTCGAGACACTCAGTCTTCACAAGACGGTCAGGAAGCACTATCTGTCGCTCCCCAAAGGTGAAGAGTGCCAGGTCACATATGTTTGGGTCAATGAGGATCGAGAAAATCTACAGTCTAAAACCAGGACTCTTTACAATGAGCCAGCAGGAATCAGAGGTACAGTATAGAAGAAATCACTATTGTTATTTTCAAAGGGCTTTATGTTGATTTATTAACGTCTTGCACAGTTTGTAAATATGGTGCCTGATACGTGTCTGTTATACAAGAAAGTGTTACCTTTTTTATTACAGATATACCAGAATGGTACGCGACTGCAGCTGATCATACCGAAGCCACTTTGGTCCCGGTCCGAATGTTTCGAGATCCTTTCACACTGGACCCTGATAAGCTGGTGCTGTGTGAACTGGTAAAAAGGAAGGACCTCCCCACAGGTCAGATATGACAAATCAGTTCATAAAAATAAGCTTTTTGTTTGATGCCCTTGTTGAGTTTGAGCCTTGTGTTTTGCTTTTTCAACTAAGGAAATAATCAGCGTTCACAGTGTGTTACCGTCATGGACGAGGTGAAACAGTTTCAGCCCTTGTTTGGAATGGAGCAGGAGTACATCCTTTTTGGTTTGGACGGAAAACAGCTTGGTTGGTCCCCTGATGGACATCATCTCCAAGAAGGTGTTATGAGGATAAACTTCTTTAACCTAGAAAACTGGTTATTCTGCTGAAATATAAAACGTAATATAAGCAGTAAAAGTTTAAATTATCATCATGATCTTCACAAAATGTTGTTTTGTTTTGGTTTTACCCTCAGTGTGTGGTAATGCCGTGGGTGCTAACAAACTGTGTGGAAGAGACATATCCATGAGTCACTACAGAGCCTGCCTGTATGCTGGTGTAAAGATCTTTGGCTCCAACGCAGAAGAACTATACTCCCAGGTATGAACAGGTTGTCCAGGAACCCAGTTTACCGGGCTAATTTGTTTGCGTAGAATTGCCTCAACATCCCGGAGGCACAAATGTCTACATTTCAGAGAATTGAATGCTCTTCAACCTAAATACACATTTGCCAATATTTGCAAATGGAGAAAACCCATGCAAGGCAAGTAGAAAATGTGCTCCAAATACTCACAACATAACCAAATACTTATAGGCTAATGTGTCCCACTCATGCTCACTACTTTTTTGTGTATCCTGGAAACACTTCTGTTTTTTTTTTGTCTGATCAGTGGGAGTTTCAGGTTGGCACTTCCGAGGGGATTGAAATGGGGGATCATCTGTGGATGGCCCGTTACATTCTGCACCGAGTCTGTGAAGACTTTGAGGTTGTTGCCTCCTTGGACACTAAACCCATTAAGGAAAGCACTTTTTCATCAGCCTGTCACATCAACTTCAGCACCAAGGAGATGAGGAGTGAAGGGGGACTTCAGTAAGTTTACACACACACACACACACACACACACACACACACACACACACACACACACACACACACACACACAATGGAAACATACTCTTACCTTAACCATAAATATTAACTATTAACTTTATGCCTTATCCATAACCTATAACAAAACCTATCCATAAAACTCAAAATCAAATATTTTACATCATGGGAACTTTCTCTTGTCCTCATAAGGAAAATAATGAGTGTGTAGTCAGATTTTGGCACCAACAACATGAGTAAAACATGGACATCACAGTATCTAGCGCACACATCTATTCTTAGATGCCTTATGGCCATTTAGAGAAAGTAGCATGAATAAAACATGTTCTCTGGGATGTTACAGGCACATTGAGGAAGCGATCAGAAAACTGAGCAAGTGTCATTTTCGGCACCTCAGTGTCTACGATGCACATGGTGGTGCTGACAACATACACCGCCTCACAGGTCAGGGCTGTACCTCCACCTTCCATCACTTCTCTACAGCCGTAGCCTCTCGTGAAGTTAGTGTTCGCATCCCTGACCATGTCAGTCGCATGGGCTGTGGTTACTTTGAGGACAGACGTCCTGCTGCCAACTGCGACCCATACCCCGTGATGAGAGCCCTGGTGGAAACCTGTCTGCTGGGAGTCACTGAGGAAGATGATGAGGAGATGAAGGAGATCCTGGCTTCCTGAAAGAGGAGAAAATGCAGTCAAGGCTCTATAGAGTGTAATAACATATTACACATTTTGTGTTCGTGTTTAAGTGCTGTTATGAAATTTTAAAGAAACCTGACACATTTGCAAGTTCATGTGGAGAAACTGTGTGTGGCATGATTGTTAGAGAAAGAAATGAAATCAAATAAAGACATCAAGTCTGTTTTCCTTAAAACACAGGTTATGACTTGTCAAATGCATTTCAGTCGGACAACTCACGTTCAACCGTTTATTGCAGCAGTAGAACTGGTTTAGATTAGATTTAGATTAGAAAACTTTATTTATCCCAAAATGGGCAATTTCGTTCACAGTTTCCAGTCTCACATAATAGATTACTTAATAAATACAATAAATAGCAATAGGAGGTAGACAAAAACATATATCAAAGGCAGTCCAACACACACATTTAACTCACAATTCATTTCAGCCCGTCAGTAACAACCACCCTGCCCCCGGAAACACTGGTGTGCTCTCCACCTACTCCTTACTTTTGTCATCATTTAGTAACCTGATGGTTGCAGGGATAAAAGAGTGGGAGTACCTCATTGTTCTTGTCCTGATTGAACAGTAGCGCCGCCCTGAAGGCATTAGTTTAAATTCTTTACTGAGGACATGGTCAGGCTAGTGTTTGGCATCTATGTGTGTGCCATTCACCGCCGAGGTGTGGTGAATAAAGTAAACTTGGCAAATGGCAACAAATAAAACCTAATCTAAATTCAACACTTTAAGGCCAGCAAACCAGATATGCAAAAATATAACCAGGCTTGAAAGCACTTACATATTATTCAGTCAAATGATTTGCTTTTATAACCCATATTAACAAAACATGATTCGTTTCATAGGGCTTAACCAAGAGGCAACATCCCAGGCTGAGTGATGAGGCCAATACGGAAGTGCAAGAAGCTGCAGTTCACTGGGTGGCCACGGGAGGCTGGCTCCAAGAAGGAGTCAATTCCCCTCGACTCCCATGTTAAAAAGCCTAACTTTAGAGCAGATTTAAAACTGTTTACAGCCTGGTTCAAAAAACGGTTGACAACTCTGAGAAGGGTGAATTTTTTTGTAACTCACTCGTTTAAATTATACCTTGAGGACAGACGTCCTGCTGCCAACTGCAACCCATTCCCAGGGATGAGAGCCCTGGTGGAAACCTGTCTGCTGGGAGTCACTGAGGAAGATGATGATGAGATGAAGGAGATCCTGGCTTCCTGAAAGAGGAGAAAATGCAGTCAAGGGCTTCATAGAGTGCATTAATGTAGTACACACTTTGTGTGCGTGTTTAAGTGCTATTAGGACATTTTAAAGAAACCTGACACATTTGCAAGTTCATGTGGAGAAACTGTGTGTGTCATGATTGTTAGAGAAAGTAAAGAAATCAAATAAAAACATCAAGTTTGTTTTCCTTAAAACACAGGTTATGTCTTGTCAAATGCATTTATTTTCTTTAATGTAATCTTCCTTTTTATTTTATCTGATTTTATTCAGTTTTGTATTTTTAAGGCCCTTTGCAACCTTGTTTATTTAAGGGCTTTAGTAATTTTTAAGTTTTATTATCATCATTATTATAAGTTATGTATAATTTGGTTGTTGACTAAAAAGTCGACCAAATGACAAAGAAGCTTTTGCCATTTAATAATTTGGCTGAACCAACATTTCAATGAATATAATCCATTTAGGATTTGTTGCATGATTAATGCTTTTTTTCTTGAATGTCTTGTCCTCCATGTTGTTACTTGTTTATTTCTTCTAATGCAGAAGTTGTAGTGTCAGTTTTTTCTGTTTGGGCTTGTAATCACTACTGAGCCTGGATCAACCTTTTGCCTACTTTAAGAACTTTTAAAGGTTTTTCCAGCATTGTGTAACATATGGTGGATTTTACATCAAAATGCATAGGACACGATCATATTTCTGTCTCTTCTATTCCCAAATCTTTCTCCATATCCTCTAAACAGGTGGACATCAGTTTGGGCATGGACAGTGGAGACCTCCTAGCCTGGATGCCAGACGAATTTAGCCCCGCCCACAAAGTGGTAAAATTAAAAGTCCTGGACAACAGAAGGTGAATACAAAGTATGGGATGCATATTTGATCATTTATATCATACAAAATATATCGTCAATATCGTTTAAAATCATTTTTCAGTGTGTTTCCTTTCGCGATACGCTCGCTTCCGCGTCCGGTGTGAACCCGGCGTTACACCGAAATCACCTATACCCTGCTGCTGAAGCGCCGCTCCTCTTTCTACATCTTCAACCTGCTCCTGCCCTGCTTCCTCATCTCGTTCCTCGCCCCGCTGGGCTTCTACCTGCCCGCCGACTCCGGGGAGAAGGTGTCCCTCGGGGTCACGGTGCTGCTGGCCCTCACCGTGTTCCAGCTGCTCGTGGCTGAGAGCATGCCTCCTGCGGAAAGCATGCCCTACATAGGTTTGAATTACTTGGTATTAATCAACTATAAAAGCCCATTTCCACCAGGGAAGGAAAGAAAGAAAAAATCTAAGAGGTCAGAATTATAAGATACAAGGTCACAATGTTGATATAGTTATCAATGTCGCCTCAAAGTAATCAAACATGTCACTGGTGACCAGAGGTGGGACCAAGTCATTTTTTTGCAAGTCCCAAGTAAGTCTCAGGTCTTTGCCCTCAAGTCCCGAGTCAAGTCCCAAGTCAACACTGACAAGTCTCAAGTCAAGTCCAAGTCCTGCAGTTTGAGTTTCGAGTCTTTTCGAGTCCTTTTTATCACTGAGTAATAATATATTTACACAGATCATGTATGCTTTTAAAATCTGTATTTATTTATTTATTAAAACAAGTGCAATTGAAATTACAGAAAAAAAATTGTGCCAACATTGCACTTCCCTATTGCACTATTAACCAGTCATTTTTAACATTTAACTCATATTTTGCAAGAATATTCTTCATTTTAAACCACTCCTACAGAATGAACACATTTGAAAAAACAAGTGCAACTGTAATTATTTGTACAAAAGTGCTAACATTGTATTTAGCATTTTAACTAGTTCCACAGCAGTTTCTGTCCTGTCCTGTGTTTATCTCATCTCATTTATCTCACCTCATATTGTCTGTGTTTGTGTGTACATGTGAGAAACATAACAAATACTTTGTTGTGCAATAGTGCTTAAAAAGTGTTACCATAGAATGGTGTGCCTTTAGGCACTCAATAAATTTGGTTATCAAAATAAAATGTAAAACATTAATATTTAAAATATTAATATTAAATCATAACTTTAATTGGTTAAAGTTCTCTCAGGGCACCACCCTTCATAGAAGGGAAAAGATAGCCAATTTATTGATTAAGATCAGTCTCATTTAGATCTAGTTCAATTAGAAATCTCAATATTTTACCATTAAAGATTATATAATGAACAATGAAGGTTTATGGAGTTCTTAACAGTGTAACAGTTGGCAAGATTCACTTATGCAATATTAATGACAGAACATTTATGAAAGAAGAACATTTATTATGAACATAATAAAGTATAAAAACACAAATTACTAAACAATCAAACTAACTAACAAGGAGGTGTGTGTGTGTGTGTGAACGTCAATTAGCATGCTTTAAAAATGGTCCCTAAGATAAGAGCCCCCCCCTTCTTCTGAGGTTGCTTTATGGCCGTTGCTTTACGGCTGAGGGGGAAGGTTTAACTTGGTGAGATGTTATGCGTGTCTGTGTGTATGTTAATCAGATAATGATAGTCAGGGACAAAGCCTGTGGCGAGCCTAACTGCCATTAACCTTCATTTAACTCATACCTACAACATCACAGCATATATCAAACTTATAAACACACACCGATCAAATAAACAGTCTTGCTTAGCGTAGTATAATTATTAAGCCCAGATTATGTTACCAGTCCGAGGGAAAGGGGAAAAGAAGTTGCAGTCCAGTTGCAGTTCTGTGACGTCTCCTGGCTTTGTGGTCGTAGAGTTCTGCATTCGCGATTCTGTCGAGCCGTGTGCTCAGATGCTGGTTGAAGTTTTCCTGCAGGACATCGCGTCGCTACGAGGAGTTTGTAGAGCTTGAAGGGCGAGGAGATTTCCTTGAGAGGGGTGAGCTGGGAGCTGCACCTCTGACCTCCGGTTGTGGGTTGGATAGAGAAGGAAGCTGGATCAGCCAGGTCCCCCCCTTGGCGATGTAGGAGAGAGAGGCTGTAGCAGCCTTCCGTCCTTGGAGGGATGGAAGAAGAGAGAGCAGCCTTCCGCCCTCGGCGGGATGGAAGAAGAGAGAGATTTTAGGCAGACCTCTCCTTATATTGGCCCCGGTGACCTCACAGGTCTTGGACCAGAGTGACCAATAGGAGTGACCCCCCAGGTTCTTGACACCTTTGTGTGATATTGCCCAGATCCCAGGACATGCAGCATCCTGTTACATCCTCTGGGAGACTGAGTTCCTTGACTGTCTTAAGACAAAGGGAACATGTGGCACTCTGGGAGACTGAGTTCACTCCAGAACATGCGGCTCCCTTGTTTCAAGTTTGACTGAAGGGAGGCCTGTGGTTTGCACAAAAACCATGTCCCAACATCCCCCCTGTGGCTTCAGGGATCGCACCTGACGTGTGTTCCTGAGGGCATATCTGAACATGTTTAGTGCAAGGCTGGAAAAGTCAATTGTCAGTTCATTTGGACGGTAACATCTGGGCATTTGTATATACTATCTAGTTAAGCTAAGCAAGATTCAAATTAGACAAATCATTCAAAGTAAAGTAACAGTACAATATGAATAACCTGTGCTGTTCACTAGGTTTAAGGAGAAAACAGAAAAAATGTGACATTTGTAAATTGTAAGACAAGATGAAGAGAGAGACACGTACAATGGTAAGGTCATCTTTTTTTGGGAATGTCCAAGAGTTTTGTTACCTCATTGGATCTTACTCAATGTGGTACTCAGTCGTATCTGTTAGACTTAACAATTTTAAACTCCTCAGGTTTCCTGCAAAAGGATGTCATAATTTTCAAAATCTCAAAATTCAAATGACTGTATCATTGTTTCTGTAATAATATGCTAATGTCCTAACCTGTGTGGTATGGACTTTTATTATGATATGAAAGGTGTTCGATCCAAACATATTTACAAAGTTGGCAGTGGTATATAAGTTTAATCAGAATTTAGGTTTTTCAGTTTGCTGCTGTTGCTAACAAAAACAGTTTTCCTATTTAACTGCATGAAACTTAATACTGACTGTCCGTACAGGATTTAACTGTGTGTTGGTTATGGCCGTGAGGAGCGAGCTCTTGATCGCCTGTGTCTCGGCTCAGGGCTGTAACGCGCTGTGGGGCCAGGCTCTAAGTTGCGTTCAGAGGCGCTGTCGGTCATAACCATATTTTGAACTGTACTCAGAGATGCTGTCATCATCTTCTGAGTAGTGGTTGTCTGTTTGGGCCAGAATGTCAGAGTACGGCTTCCTGCAGCTTCTACTGTGGGAATGCCTATCTCTGGGCAGTTGGTGAACATGGCGGATACGCTCTGTTTCCCCACGCTGCCTGTTGTCACCCCCCCTCGTTTTGTTGTAAGGGGGCCTTTTTGAGGCTGTGGATAAATTTGACACCTTGGTGTTAGTTCTGACAGGCTCGGTTGCACCAACTGTAGCCTTGAGAGTGATAACAGTTTCCCAAGCCACCTGTGACATCTTCCTGATCTGCTGCATTGAAGGTTTTCCTTCCTGTGTCATCAGTACAACATTTGTGCGTATACATGGATGTAAATTGCGTAAGAACATGGCCTTGAAGGTGGGATTTTCTTCTAGGCCTGGTTCGTTCTTTCCTTGAAAATAAACATGTCTTAAACGTTTGAAATAATCCTTGGGATTTTCGCGACGTGAATGTTTAATTTCGGATGCTGTAACAATGGCTGTTATCTCATCAGCAGTAGAAGAGAATTCCTCGACTAGTGCTTGACGGAGCTCTGTGTAGTTACTGGTGACACTGGAAGGAAGTGACCGAATTAACTTGTGAACAGCTGTAGAGCTGGTTTTTAACAAAAGTCTAACCTTCTCTCTTTCTGTTGCATTTGGCACATCACTTAAGCTGAGATCTAGTTCTCTAAAGTAATTATCAATGTTGTGATCACAGTTGTCTGGATCAAATTGTTCAATATCTTTAGCTAGAAACTCAAGCATCTCAAAGCGCGGACACTGTGAGGTCCGGCTGCGTGCATCTCCTGCTACAGGTTTCCCTGGTTGAGGGGGATGTGCTAAAACATTTTTGAATGTTGAAGTCCCCCCTTTCGAGAGTTGTGCACGGAGCAATGTGTCATGCAGCAGTGGATGAGAAGTGTATGAGGCACGATGCGTTCTTGAAGATAAACTACATATGTCATCAATGTCAGTCTCAGAGTCAGAAAGATGGGCGGTTAGGAAGCTGTTACCTCTTCCTGTCAGTGGAGGATCAGAAAGTGACTTCATTCCCAAAGACTTCGGGTCCGATGGGATTCTGTCCCATCTTGGGAGTGAAGAGGGAGTTAACCGTACACTATCAGAGGAGTATGAATCGGAGTAACCAGAATCACATTGGTTCAAAAACTGATGTGAGGCCGCGCCTTCTAATCTAAGTTTTAACAATTCCTCCTTGTGTGAAAATAGATCTGACTCTGCTGAGTGCAGGTTTTCCAAATAGTGCAGAGTTTTCTTACTAGCAGTCTGAACCTCCTGGAGGAGAAAAGCATTTTGTGCTCTAAGGGCATTTACCTCCTGTTCCATGGCTGCTTTGCTCTGACAGGCAAGGTTGATTTGCCTGTGGAAATTAAGAATCATACATCTCAACAATGGACCCTTTGATGCTGTTTGAGCATCACACCTGTCATTAAGTAAAGAATCTATTTCTTTATTACACTCATTGAAGTTCAACTTGTTGATGAATTCAGGATAGCCAGGGGTCAGGCTTGGTGCTAGGGAAGAAACAAATTGTTCTACACAGGGATTCTCCATTGTTGGATCTGAAATGTAGGGATTAGATTTAAGTTTATAAATCAAAAACAGTGTGGTTGGCTTTGGTGTTGCGATGGCAGACACCTTGTAGTGTGGATTTGATTGTACACTAGCCTAACCAAAACTATGGTGAGTAAAACAATTCACCAAACTTTGAATCACAATAACTGATATGCAGGGCAGTAACAGTTGGGTTAGGGTTCTATAAATTCACAGGGCTGTAAGCACGCTGTGGCTCTTTCTCATGTTCTCTTATCCAACTTGGGCTGATATGCTAGGCAGTAACAGCCAGGTACAAGCTCTGTTACATAGGGCCGGTGGCACGCTATGTCTTAATTCAAAAGCATTTAACAGTTACAGGCAATTTCGCAGCTTGACCAGTTAACATTGAATATGTGATATTCAAATGTTAAAAGAAATTCTTAAAATTTCAACAAAGAACGTTCAACTAGAATTATTAGCAACAATAGCAATCTTTTAGGGTAACACTATGGGACTTAAAGTGGTAGATCTTAATAATTAATTATTAATAAATATTTAATTTATGAGTAAATACAATTTCACCACAATGCACTTGTTTGTAAATACGGTTGAATGTCTACTCCGGTAGCAGACTAGTGGAATTGAATTCAAGCCTTTGGCTTGACTGAAAATTCCAAATTCACCTATTTCTGGCTTTTGCCAAAAATGAAAAAAACACATTAATATTGCATAGTCATGAAGTTTTTGCCAACTGTACTCTGTTCACACGGGCTGCACCATAAATGTAAATTAGGTGCAGCGTTCTGCCCTCACACGGGGATCCATTTATGTTGTAAACACACACCGATCAAATAAACAGTCTTGCTTAGCGTAGTATAATTATTAAGCCTAGATTATGTTACCAGTCCGAGGGAAAGGGGAAAAGAAGTTGCAGTCCAGTTGCAGTTCTGTGACGTCTCCTGGGTTGGTGGTCGTAGAGTTCTGCATTCGCGATTCTGTCGAGCCGTGAGCTCAGATGCTGGTTGAAGTTTTCCTGCAGGACATCGCGTCGCTACGAGGAGTTTTGTAGAGCTTGAAGGGCGAGGAGATTTCCTTGAGAGGGGTGAGCTGGGAGCTGCACCTCTGACCTCCGGTTGTGGGTTGGATAGAGAAGGAAGCTGGATCAGCCAGGCCCCCCCCTTGGCGATGTAGGAGAAGAGAGGCTGGACAGACTGCTGGCCTTCGAAGGATTGTAGAAAGAGAGCAGCCTTCCGCCCTCGGCGGGATGGAAGAAGAGAGAGATTTTAGGCAGACCTCTCCTTATATTGGCCCGGTGACCTCACAGGTTTTGGACCAGAGTGACCAATAGGAGTGACCCCCCCAGGTTCTTGACACCTTTGTGTGATATTGCCCAGATCCCAGGACATGCAGCATCCTGTTACATCCTCTGGGAGACTGAGTTCCTTGACTGTCTTAAGACAAAGGGAACATGTGGCACTCTGGGAGACTGAGTTCACTCCAGAACATGCGGCTCCCTTGTTTCAAGTTTGACTGAAGGGAGGCCTGTGGTTTGCACAAAACCATGTCCCAACAACTTGAACATAACAATGAACGGGGTTGTGCTTTTTATATGTCAGGGCCCTATGCTGCATTGCATTTGCAAAAGACCAAATTGGCCAAAAGTCTGTCAGTCATTTGTGCACGATGGGGACGTAGTATGATTCCAAGAATAAACAAGTTAAACAAGAATAGTCAATCTTCTTTAACTTTTTTTGAGCAATTTAATATATCTCTTGTTCTGACTTTTTTGTGATATACATGGATAAAAGGTACCTAATATTTCTATACTGAAATAATATCGGCATTATAATTGTAAGCTAATTTATTTAATGACGTTATTGTTGAGGGTTGATTTGTATTTCCGGTTTTAAGTGGGTTGTTGGTAGTGACTCTTATTTTGAAAGGGGGTTTAAAGGAAGTGGGTGCTGTGATTAGTGAAGTTGTAAAATGAACTGAGGATAAACGGGTGTGCTGTCCCGAGCGCATGACCTGCTCTCGTGTCCTTTGTCGGCTGAAGCCGGACTTATGATACAACCAAACGCTCGGCTACATAATAATTATAACTATGATGATTTTTCAGTTGCTTTTTTTTTGGTGCCCCCTCAGGACTTGGTGCCCGATGCACAGCGCGTAGTGCGCGTTTTGGGAGCGGCGGCGCTGCACACACACACACAGACGCACACAAACACGATGAATGATACAGAGCGCTCCTTAATAACATACTTTTTAATCTTTGTGCTTTGGGGAAAGGAGCAAGTCTTATCAAGTCAAACGGCTCAAGTCCAAGGGAAGTCACGAGTCATTGAGGTTGAAGTCCAAGTCGAGTTGCAAGTCTCTTTACATTTTGTCAAGTCGAGTCTAAAGTCATCAAATTCATGACTCGAGTCTGACTCGAGTCCAAGTCATGTGACTCGAGTCCACACCTCTGCTGGTGACCCTCTGTATGAAGATTGCTAGTTCCCCATGTGCCTGTGTTGGTTTTATGTTCCCAGTTCACTCCACAGGGAGGACTCAAACACAGGCACGGAAACAAGGTGAGGTTGATTTTAATAAAACATGAAACAGACTTAGAAGCTCTGACAGAAGACAAATCAACTCAGGAGGTTCAGTAAACTTGAATTGAGGTTATCAAATACAACAAACTATAAACTGGGATTGAACTGGGAAACATTGGAGTAACACAAAGGACTGAAACAAACCAAACTGACAAGACAGAGGGAAAAGAGACTTTAAACCCAAGGGAGGGATTATTGAACACATAGATAGAATCCTTTAATAGTCCCACAGTGGGGAAATTTGAGGGTTTACAACAGCAGCGCAGGTAGAGTGCAACAAGAGCAAAAGAAAGAGCAAAACAACATAGTAAGAAACAAAAACAACAATGAGCAAAAAAAAGGAAATAGTAAATAAGTAAATAAATTGTAAATAATAGAACAATTAAATAATTAAATAATTAAATTAAATAATTAAATAAATTGCACAAATTGTGTTGTGTGTTCAACGGGATCACAGCTGGTTGTACAGTCTGACAGCAGCAGGAAGGAAGGACCTGCGGTACCTCTCCCTCACACACCGGGGGTGAATCAGCCGGTGGCTGAAGGAGCTGTTTAGAGCTGCCAGGGTGTCCCGCATGGGGTGGGAGGAGTTGTCCATCAGGGAGGATAGCTTAGCAACCATCCTCCTGTCTCCTACCACCTCCACCATAACATGAGGAGAGATGCAGATGATCACTAAGGTCGGGAAACAGGACAGGAAGTGAAGTAACTGACAAGCAAGGAAATAAGTTCCAAAATAAATAGTTTGATCTGGTGGAAATAAGTTTCAGATAAATAGAAAAAAGAATAGCTACAACAATAGCAAGATCAGAAGTACAGTGTGGAATAAAAACTGAATTAACAAACTTAAATTTAATTAAAAAAAAGTTCAAATAAAGCTAATTCAAGTTGAGATAAAGTAGTTATTGATGATAAAAGAGATGATAAATAATAATTAAAAAGATATATCTGTTTTCTTCCTAAGGAAAATATTACATCGCCACGATGACCATGATCACAGCTTCTACCTCTCTCACCATCTTCATCATGAACATTCATTTCTGTGGCGCTGAGGCCAAGCCCGTCCCACACTGGGCCAAAGTGGTCATCATCGACTACATGTCCAAAATCTTCTTCGTCTACGAGGTGGGGGAGAACTGCACGACACCGCAGAGCGAGAGGACCCCACTGTACCCCGAGGAGCCATTCAACGACATTGGCGGCCAAGAGGAGGACCGTCTTCAAGACACCTCACCACGATGGTGAGGTGTACAACTACAGCAATGGCCACAGCGTGCACCATAATGGTAAGCATCACAAACACCGAGCAAACGGCAGTGCCAACAGCAGGAACCAATGTCACTACAACAACCACAACAACCACGCCTCCAGACTGGAGAGGGGTGAGGCAAAGCGAGAGCCCGCTCAGCACTACAACCACATCAGGCAGGAGGAACTGGACTATCAAGCCCCTCCACATCCCACAAACATGTGTCACAGAGCAGTGGAGCGGTAAGACAATCTAGGCCTCGCCTCGAACATGCATGGACACTCCATTATGGATGAGCTAACATCCAGCTATAGGTGTTACATTACTTACACTACCTTTAAAGCAGCCGGAGGATGCTCGAGTGCATCACAGAGAGAGCAGCAGCAGAATGACTTGTGTGCTCCGAAATGCAGTGAATAGCATTACATGGTTAAAGCCATTATTAAGCTGATTTTAAGGTGATGTTCTAGATGTCAGTGATCAGTGTCGACTACTTGAAAGTTGTTAAACTACTTGAATTTGAGACTTAAAGCATGAGTGTTTACTTTTCTTTGAAAAGATCATTCACCTTTTAACTCAACAACTCAAGTCATCCAGAGAATGACTTCACTCAACTGTTGACTTACCTAAACTTTGCTTATTGTCCTATAAAAAATATAAAACTGTGATATCTCGTTATTAAAGCAGGTCCTACTTACTGTCCCAGAAGTTTGCATTGTTATACAAATCTTATTTATTATATAATGATAATGTACATTTAGCAAATAAATTGTTATTTCATTGCTACCTTTCTCTGAAAAATAATTTTGCTGTTGCATATATTCATTGCGAAAGATAAATATTCAGTATTAGTGAAACACAGTAATCATTCCAAAAATTACCTCAAGAGGACAGATATGCTGCAACCATATAGGGACTTTTACAAAAATGAATTAATGATTTTATATGAGTTAAGCTACTACACAACAAGGTGAATGTCTAAGTAATAAGTACATGGACAGCTCTATGGTAACAAATGTTGAGGGGCTTTAAGTTTCTTGAACTGAATTTAAGGTCAAAACAACAAATCAGATCAGTAACAGATGAATTTCCTCTCAAGGGATCTACCTTCTTTATTATTTGAAATAAGTTCTGAATTTTAAATCATATCACAGTTCATAAAATCTTACTGCTGGTATCCATAGTAGCAGCTGTCAGTAAATATTCTCTTTTATTCACTGAAGAATTGACTTTGGGCAGAATTAACATAGATTAAGTGAATTATAAATCGTATATTATTATAAAAACTCAATTTTTGAGAAAGTGGAAAGTACTGACACCCGGCCGTCTGTCGTCTCAGCACCCCATCAAGATATAAACTGTCAGTAACTCGTCTGACTCGTCACATCAGTTGGACAAACCTCTGCCTCCATCTAGCGGAATTTGTATTCAACAGTATACACCTGTCCACACTCCTGGGCTGAGGTCAAGTGGTTGTTTGTACTGAGGAAAGTTCATAACTTAGAAAAATGACCAGGAAGTATAAAGTCAGTCAGGTTCTCTCAGTACCACTGTCTTTTCCTAAGTCCTTTAAACTGTCCCTAATCTTTTCTTGACACTCTCGGCGTTGTCCATCAAAGTCAAGAAAGGTTGAGATGAAATGACATCAGACACTTATTTCCTGAACAATTTGAACACAGCCCTGAGTTCACTCCAGGTTTAAAGGGGGATTCTAAATATCATATATCATATATCCCTTTTTTGTGTCTCAGGAAGTTGATGACTGCATATTTGAAAACCCGTTAAAGCATCAGTGTGTTACTTTAACTGAGCAACAGCGCCCTCTGCAGCAACAAGTGGTGATTATTTTTGGCTCAGTGTCTGAGCAATGGCATGATTTTTATGTAGAGATAAAAACAAAGCAGATCAATGGGAGCTCTGACTGCGAATCCCTTTTCGGTCTAATTTTTTCTGGTGGACCAGAGTTTCACCAGACCGATATTACAAACATGTCGATGGTATGAGTTCAAAGGGGAATGAACGTGTCACAGTCACAGAGACGGCCACACCCACAATGTTGGGATCTATATAGAGATGTACTTCACTCACATGTTCTCAATTTATGGACAGAGAACAGAAACAATATGTCAGCATCAACGTTTTGTATTTATCTTACATTTACTCTCTCAGCTGCATCTGTTCTATACAACTATCAGCATTCATACTTATTATATAATAAATGCATATTTGATTCAACCATTAACACGCAGTTAGGGAGAGAAAGGAAATTAATGCCATGTGAAAGCAATTTCATTTCAACAAATGGAAGTAATTCCAGTGTGTCCTAGATCAGCAAATGCACCAAAATAGTACAAATTCCGGAAAAATGATGAGAGATAATCTGATTATCGTCTCCCCGCCCTCAGTTTTGGACTCTGTGTCCGTCTCCATCATGTACATCTGTATTCAAACACACCCTGTTGCCATTAATAAAAGATCAAATATTGCTTGAGTGCTATTTCAGTGTTCCTCACTGAGCAGTGCCATCTGCCTCAGTACCCACACGGCTAAAAACAGTGTATGTGTGTGTGTGTGTGTGTGTGTGTGTGTGTGCGTTTGTTTGTGGGTGTGGAGAGTTGCTAGGCTGATCCTGAGGCCTGCTATGATCATGTTCAAAAGGGTAATTTAAGAAGACTTGATCAATTTAAGAAGTCAGATTATTATCGTGGTGTGTGTGTGTGTTCCTGTAATTCTATCTTTGTGAGGTCCATTATAAGCATAGACCCTACAAAGTGAGGACATTTTGGAAAATGAGGACATTCAAATAGAAAAAAAAAATGAATTCAAATAGTTTATGCCACGGTTGGCATATGAGTATAAGCACATCTGCTGATCTGTACTGATAGGGAAATATTGCCACACAATTGGTCATAAACTGAATACTGCTTTGGGCTCAAAGGACTGGTTCAACGAGCAACAGTGTAGTTTTTAGAATATACATTTATTGGTCCCACACACGCATGCACACACACACAACATGCAAATGGGGGGAAATTTGTTCTCTGCCTTTGACCCATCTGGTGAACACAGGAGGGGCATCCATGCACGGCGCCCGGGGAGCAGGTGTTGGGGGAGTAAGGTGCCTTGCTCAGGGGCACTTAGACAGTGGGGTGGGGTAGGCACTTAGACAGTGGGGATCAGATCCAGGTGTTGTCCATCCAGGTGTGTGTTTTTTTTTTTTTTTGTCACTCCGTGGAGGTGAACCAGAGACCACCGTCGGATTTTCTGCCCATAGTCCAACTTTCTGCCACTAGTCCACCGCCTCCCAAAGTTGGTGTATCAAGTAATAATACTCGTGAGGCCATTCACGATTAAGAGCAAGGAGTAACTTCTAAACTAGTTACCAGTGAGACCACGAAAAAGTAATCCATCGCGTGATAATTTAGACTGTAACTCACTAACTGTTGCAGTGACTAATCAGCGGGCTATTATAATTACCCATCGCTATTGTGAAGACAACTTTCAGTTATAAATAAAGGAGTGTCTCTGAAGAGAGTTACAAACAAACGTGTGAGTCAGCTGGCTGTGTATGCCTGTGTGTGAGACGAAAGAGTGGGACGAATAAAGATAATTTTTTAACAAGCAGTTCATAATATTTAAAAACACTATGTCCTTCTGGTAATCTAGACATTTAAGCAAATTGCTGAGGGTTATATTTGTCTGTGCTGTGCTGTTTGTTCAAAGGTTTTTGCTGAACTACAACACTTGATGCTGCTTGAAGTTTGTTGATTTATAATATCATGTGCTGCTTTAGTTCTGATTTAAGTTTGCGAATGCTTGTAAAGCGCTGCGTGAGGTTGAGACTGCTTTTTGTGTTCTGTGTCGTTGGTACAAATAAATATCCATTAAAGGTTGAGGCAGAGCAAGGCATAAGCAAAACAATCGAATGTTTAATAACAGCAGGGATGCTAACTGAGACCCAAAGTCACTGTAACACTCCCCTGTTACCTTCGTTAAAGCAGATAAGTCATTGGCTGGTATTCTCACAAATAGGCCATCTGAAGTGAGTACAGGTGGTGACAGGGGGCGAGTTGCACATTAAGGTCTTTCGGAGGAAGTGACAAATGCCTAGACGGGAAGGGCAATATAAGGTGGTGCGAGCGATGCGAGAAAATCTTCATGAGACCTCTTCTAAACATTGGTTTCGTTAAATGGCTAAACAAACATGATCAGTTCCTATTCACAGTTGTCATGTCCTGAAAACTCTACAGTAGTACAACTACAAACATGTACAAACACAAACATAGAGAGAGAGAGAGAGAGAGAGAGAGAGAGAGAGAGAGAGAGAGAGAGAGAGAGAGAGAGAGAGAGAGAGAGAGAGAGAGAGAGAGAGAGAGAGAGACTCAGAGCAGAGGACAAAGCTGTTTGCAGGCAGGAGACACGAGTTGAAAGAATCCGGGAAAATCATCATGTCGCTCCCTCCGGAGACGCTCAGTCTTCACAAGACGGTCAGGAAGCACTATCTGTCGCTCCCCAAAGGTGAAGAGTGCCAGGTCACATATGTTTGGGTCAATGAGGATCGAGAAAATCTACAGTCTAAAACCAGGACTCTTTACAATGAGCCAGCAGGAATCAGAGGTACAGTATAGAAGAAATCACTATTGTTATTTTCAAAGGGCTTTATGTTGATTTATTAACTTCTTGCACAGTTTGTAAATATGGTGCCTGATACGTGTCTGTTATAAAGGAAAGTGTTACCTTTTTTATTACAGATATACCTGAATGGCATGCGGTCGCGGCTGATCATACCGAAGCCACTTTGGTCCCAGTCCGAATGTTTCGAGATCCTTTCACACTGGACCCTGATAAACTGGTTCTGTGTGAACTGGTAAAAAGGAAGGACCTCCCCACAGGTCAGATATGACAAATCAGATCATAAAAAGAAGCTGAAAGTTTTGTTTGATGCCCTTGTTGAGTTTGAGCCTTGTGTTTTGCTTTTTCAACAAAGGAAATAATCCGCGTTCACAGTGTGTTACCGTCATGGACGAGGTGAAACAGTTTCAGCCCTGGTTTGGAATGGAGCAGGAGTACATCCTTTTTGGTTTGGACGGAAATCAACTTGGTTGGTCCCCTGATGGACACCATCTCCAAGAAGGTGTTATGAGAATAGACTGGTTATTCTGCTGAAATATAAAACGTAATATAAGCAGTAAAAGTTTAAATTATCATCATGATCTTCACAAAATGTTGTTTTGTTTCGGTTTTACCCTCAGTGTGTGGTTGTGTCGTGGGTGCCAACAAACATTGTGGAAGAGACATATCTATGAGTCACTACAGAGCCTGTCTGTATGCTGGTGTAAAGATCTTTGGCTCCAATGCAGAAGTCCTATACTCCCAGGTATGAACAGGTTGTCTGATAGGTTTTAAACTACTTTATTACCAAATTCACTTAAAATATCAAGATTAATTTGTTGGAACCTAGTCTACCAGGCAAGTTTGTTTGCGTAAAAGAAGCTAGAATAGCCTCAAATGCTCTTCAACCTAAATAAACATATGCCAATACATGCAAATAGAGAAATCCAAGATTTGGAAGCACATGCACGGCAAGTAGAAAATGTGCTCCAAATACTCACAACACAACCAAATACTTATTGGCTAATGTGTCTCACTCATGCTCACTACTTTTTACTGTATCCTGGAAACACTTCTGTTGTGACCTTTTTTTTTTTGTCTGATCAGTGGGAGTTTCAGGTTGGCACTTCCGAGGGGATTGAAATGGGGGATCATCTGTGGATGGCCCGTTACATTCTGCACCGAGTCTGTGAAGACTTTGAGGTTGTTGCCTCCTTGGACGGTAGACCCCTTAAGGGAAGCATTTATTCATCAGTCTGTCACATCAACTTCAGCACCAAGGAGATGAGGAGTGAAGGGGGACTTCAGTAAGTTTACACACACACACACACACACACACACACACACACACACACACACACACACACACACACACACACACACACAAACTCTTACCTTAACCTTAAATATTAACTATTTACTTTATGCCTTATCCATAACCTCTAACAAAACCTAACCATAAAACTCAAAATCAAATACTTTACATTATGGGAACTTTCTCTTGTCCTCATAAGGAAAATAATGACACAATCAGATTTTGGCACCAACAACATGAGTTATACCTGGACATCACAGTATCTAGTGCACACATTTATTCTTAGATGCCTTATGGCCATTTAGAGAAAGTAGCATGAATAAAACATGTTCTCTGGGATGTTACAGGCACATTGAGGAAGCGATCAGAAAACTGAGCAAGCGTCATTCTCGGCACCTTAGTGTCTACGATGCACATGGTGGTGCTGACAACATACACTGCCTCACAGGTCAGGGCTGGACCTCCAGCTTCCATCACTTCTCTACAGCCGTAGGCTCTCGTGAAGTTAGTGTTCGCATCCCTGACCATGTCAGTCGCATGGGCTGTGGTTACTTTGAGGACAGACGTCCTTTTGCCAACTGCGACCCATACCCCGTGATGAGAGCCCTGGTGGAAACCTGTCTGCTGGGAGTCACTGAGGAAGATGATGAGGAGATGAAGGAGATCCTGGCTTCCTGAAAGAGGAGAAAATGCGGTTAAGGGCTCCATAGAGTGCATTAATGTATAACACACTTTGTGTGCGTGTTTAAGTGCTGTTATGAAATATTAAAGAAACCTGACACATTTGCAAGTTCATGTGGAGAAATTGTTTGTGGCATGATTGGTATAGAAAGTAAAGAAATCAAATAAAGAAATCAAGTCTGTTTTCCTTAAAACACAGGTGTCTTGTCAAATGCATTTCAGTCGGACAACTCGCGTTCAAACGTTTATTGCAGCAGTAGAACTGGTTTAGTGTTTGGCATCTAGGCTCCAACTGAATCACTCCCCCATACACAGGAATGATGTGAGTGATGAGTAGATACTTGTAACCCCCTTCAGAGCAATACTGCAGCAGCAGTGTGATCAAAGGGGATGATGGGAAATTTCTCCCTGCTTAAATAGACCACCTGATGAGGTTGGTGTGTATTATAGATGGTTGTGGATAGTGAAGTATGTAACATGATGTATGTCACATGATTGGAGCAGCGCAGCTCGAGTTGGCTGCCTGAGCTAGTTCATGGGCGTAGCTCCATTTCAATCAGAAAACTCACTTTCAAACATTTAATGCAGCAGTAGAACAGGTTTAGCGTCTAGGCTCCAACTTAATCACTCCCCCATATGATTACACAGGAGTGATGAGCAAATACTTGTAACCTGGTTTCATCATAGAGGAGAAAGAACCGAAAGCAGTATTTTTCTTAGCAATGATAATTCAGAAGTCTCGGCAAGATCTATCAAACTTGTCGGGTACATGTGTTCTTCTAAGATTAGAGAGGGTAAGGTCATGAAGAGGATTAAATGAGAATGTCCTTGACAGATTTCTGGCAAGACTGCTTCCATCATCGTATCTACTCTGACTCACCTTGACAGCAACATAGCAATACGGATATAGAAAGCCAAGCATGACAAAGTAACTTGTTCTCGATCTATTTACTGCTCTGTAGTATCGGATAAAGACCATGGGGTAAAGACCATCAGGTTAGGTTGGCCACACATTAATGAAGAATCCCTCAAAAAGGCTGTGGTTTAAACTTCCTCTCTATGGGCAGATATTTTATGTATTTATTTGTATTGTGATTAATTTCATTTATTTATATGTACCAACATCACGACTACAACAACAGACAGTGTGTTAGACAAATTATATACAGGAAAATAAAGTATAGTTCCTTGCTTGGGGTACACTGCATCAATCAGTCCTTCATAACGCTGCTTAATGCTCTACCAACAGGGTTTATATGTGTTCTAATCATAATCTAAAAAAAAAAAACAGACTCTTAACCTAAATGTCTATTGTTTATATTATTTTGAAAGTGTACATGGCTCTTGTAAATTATTGTCTCAGTAATGATCCTGCAGTGCTGAGGCTGCATGATTTAATTCAATGAGTTTTGAATTAGATTTTTAATATCCAGTTATTAGGTCAATATATGGATACGTTGGTTTGTGTTTACTTTCCTTTATTTCAACCTATTCCAGTTTTTTGTTTCCATCTGTTTTTCTATTTGTTTTGTTTGCTTTTTTCACTCTTATTATGTAATTATTGTGGTGAAATGTTATAAAATGACTAATCGCTGATGCCTGCTTTTAAAAGCACTTTCTCACATGATTTAATTCCACGTTAACCATCAATGACTACTGTTGGAATTAGGGATGGGACACAAACATCTGGATAAGAGAATAAAACAGAAATAATGCAGAATGGAAGTAAATGGAGACGGAGATAATGTGAAATGGCTCGACACGTTTGTAATGTGCCCTGTGCGCCTCAGCGCTGCGCTCAGTATCCAGCTGGTGGTGCCTGCGGTCCTAGTAGACCTGCTGTGCACTTGGATCAGCAGCACAGCTCAGTCAGGACGGACGGACTCCAGCTTCAGGGACTATTCCCCCTCTGTTGTTTTGTGGTCGTTTCAGGAATAGTTGTGATTCTCATCCTTCCAGTTTGACTCATGGAGGAGCGCAGGAACAGACAATGAACACCACGACCACCTCGGTCCTGGTGGGAGCTGAGAGCCGGGAGGAATTACCGGCACATCGAGCTCTGATCGGCTGCGTCCTGGCGCTGCTTATCATCTGGACGCTTTTGGGCAACTTCACGGTGTGCGCAGCCGTTTATCGCTACCGGCACCTGCGCGCAAAAGTGACCAACATCTTCATCGTGTCCTTGGCTCTGTCGGACCTGCTGGTCGCGGTGCTGGTGATGCCGTGGAAGGCTGCGGCTGAAGTGGCCGGTTTCTGGCCGTTCGGGGGCTTCTGTAAGACCTGGCTGGCCTGTGACATCATGTGCTCCACAGCCTCCATCCTCAACCTGTGCGTCATCAGCGTGGACAGATACTGTGCCATCTCCAGCCCTTTCCGCTACGAGAGGAGAATGAACAAGAGAGTGGCCTCCGTCATGATCGGCGTGACCTGGACGGTGTCTGTGGTCATCTCCTTCGTCCCCGTGCAGCTCAACTGGCACAGGGCAGAGATCAGTGACGAGGCCGGGGAGGAGGATGTTGAGCGTCACGGTCGGAGCATGGACGGGAGCTGTGACTCCAGCCTGAGCCGCACATACGCCATCTCCTCCTCCCTCATCAGCTTCTACATCCCCGTGGCCATCATGATCGTCACATACACGCGCATCTACCGGATCGCGCAGATGCAGATCCGGATGATCTCCTCCCTGGAGCGCGCGGCGGAACACGCGCAAAGTTGCCGTTCGGCTGTACCTGAAATATGTCCTCACCTGTGCGCGGAAATCAGTGCGCATTCATACCAGGCTCGTGTCAGTGTGCAGGCTCAGGGTCAGACTCACCGGGAGCTCAGAGTCTCCATCAGGAAAGAGACTAAAGTCCTGAAAACTCTGAGCGTCATCATGGGAGTGTTTGTCTGCTGCTGGCTGCCCTTCTTCATCCTAAACTGCGCCCTGCCCTTCTGTCCCGGACCAGGGGCCCCGGGGAGCCAGCGTGGCCCTTACTGCGTCAACGAAAAAACATTTGATGTGTTTGTGTGGATCGGCTGGAGCAACTCATCCCTCAACCCGGTCATCTACGCGTTTAACGCAGAATTCAGAGACGCCTTCCTGCGCCTGCTGCGCTGCCGCGGGGGAGGAGGCTGCTGGGACGCGGTGAGCGCCGCGGTGGGGACGGTGATGGACAGCGACAGGGCCGCGCACCTGAAGCAGGAGGGCCCGCTGAACGTGAGGCCGGGGGTCTCCTGCTCCACGAACCCCCGGGGGAGCGAGGACAGCGGCCACACCACAGTGACCGTGTGTTATCACAGAGGGACAAACTCCGAGCAGGTGATAGACACTGAGGAAAGCAACGACAAAGACAGACTGACGCAGATACCCACAGAAGGGACACAGTAAGACCACCAGAGGGGTCAAAATGGTGGAGGGTGCACATCAAACCTCATGTGAAGTTAAGGGGGAAACAAAAAAACAGGCCACAGAGAACAAAATTACACCTCAGTGGGTCTCCTGCTCTGATATCGATTTGTTCAATGGCCAACACACCAATGCCAATTATCAAACATCATTTTTTCTTTTATGAAGGATGATTTGGGAGAGCCCATTTGTAGGTAAAGCTGTAACTTCATATATGTTTTTACACTATATAGAGCTTCTCAATTGTTCACCTGGATGTTTAGAGAGATTTTATGGGTACTTCATACATTTACCTATTTTCCCTGTAGCACGCTAAAGATGGACAAGTGAGATCTGGACACATAAATGGATAAAATACAGTTGTTGTTGTTGTACAGGTTTTATATTTACTTTCTGTGGCCAAAGTTAGTTGGAATCAGGTTTAAAAAGCTCAAAGTAAAAGGGATAATATGATTTTCCTATATCTGTTTCAGTATTTAAGTAATTTACACCAAGGAGGTTCTGTTGCAGCAATGTTTGTTTGTTTGTTTGTTGGTTGGTTTGTGCGGACGGATTACCACAAATTTCATTGGCTGTGGTATGGGTCAGAGGAGAACACGTTATATTTTGGTGCAGATCTGGGTCAGAGGGCAGAATCAGGATTTTTTTTCAACTTTCTATAACATTGCATTTGATAATTTCCTTGATTTCACTGAGAATAATCTCTGGATCTTGATGATAAAATCAGGCATTTGTGTGCAATAAGGTGCAGATCCAAATGAAAGTCAGGATCTATAGTGAATATATATTTGGATTTAGATTAGAATAGACATTGTATCGGAGGTGAAACTAACTCACCCTTTTAAATTAAAAAACCAGAAACTTAAAATCCACCAGTGAGGATGAAGTTTTTCCAGTGTGGCCATTCATGGGCAAATATTCGGCTTCGTTGTCTCTCTCTCCACCACAGAGCGTTAACAGAGGTCA
This sequence comes from Pleuronectes platessa, assembly GCF_947347685.1. Taxonomy (NCBI): domain Eukaryota; kingdom Metazoa; phylum Chordata; class Actinopteri; order Pleuronectiformes; family Pleuronectidae; genus Pleuronectes; species Pleuronectes platessa. The sequence continues at coordinate 13,593,657 of NC_070628.1, read as the reverse complement.
GGATTTCTTTGAATCTCTAGAAATGGGATTATGTAAGAGATGCACATTAGCACCCATCAGCTGTGCATCTCGGTGAATTGTGAGTGCACTCTGCCCCCCCCTTCTAACTCCTGAAAGAAACAAACATGAATAATTTGTAGATGTTGTGCCTGTGAAAGACGCCCTGACCGGTGAGAGGACAGAAGCTTTTACTGTGACAACCCTCTAAAACACAAGCTGCCGTGATGAGGGTCTGTGAAGTGCTGTTGGATTTACGCAGCCTCCTGCTCTTTTTATGAACTTTCGACAGAATAACATTTGTTCATTTTTCTTTAATGAGAATTCCTTGTTAGTGCTAAATATGGATGTGTGTTGTAGCCTTGATGAGCCACAAGCCTTAAAGGAGCCAACAAGAGTTATGACTCTATTTTGTTGGCGGGTGTGATTACATTAGCTTGTTATTAAGATCGCAAGGAATGGTTCCTTTTAGAAATAGTATATAAAAATGGCCGACATGACAGCTCCCCAAAAGTGAAACCAAAACATCCCTATTGCCCCTGGTGGCTGGCTGCAGTATAGGTCATAAACCCTGCCAATAGTGGATGGGACATGGACGACACTAACAAATCTTTTCTCAAAGATGGTTTCTTTCATTTTCTGTGGGCTAGTTTCTATTATTTTAAATGCAAAGTAAGTTTTTATTAGTTATGTGATGATATCAAAACGGGTTGAAACATAATGATTGACAGCTGAGACTAACTTGCAACTGATTGGGCACATTTATCTGTGGGACCTCGCTACCAGCCCTCTATCCCCCAATCGCTACTGGGCAGAGTCTGTCTCGATATGAGCAGGATGACAGTGTTAGTTATCCTGGGATATTTTAGCTTTGTTTGTTGATAGTTGTCCACCTTTATCCACAGTCGTGGTTTGACAAATGTCACTGTCCTTATTCTAAGCTTAATATGAAGCTACAAGCAACAAGCGTAAAGATGGGGAACTGAGTCATTACCTCAGGCAGGTTCACTTGTTTCCAGTTTTCATGCTAAGCTATGCCGAATGGTTGAATTCACAGGGGCCACTTGGAAACGTTTACACTCTTTTTTCTTCTTTTCCTCACAGAGACATTTATAGGGGAGACATATCATGGCTCCGTCCAAAGGTGAAGAAATCCAGATCTTATTCTCTCTAATTAATAAATTATATCACATGTATATAACCTAATTTGAACAAAAACTGAAGTGTAAAAACCTCATTCTTGGTTTTATAAGAGGTTAGAGGGACCATCTCTTGCCAAGCAAGGAGCAGAGACTTCTGGAAATTCGTTTTCACTCTTTTGTACTGTGATTAAACTGAGCCCGATTTAATGTTAGTGCTGCTTTAGTGGTATTTTGTGCACACGGCTGGATTATCTGCAGGCAGATTTTATCATATAACTCTTGGCACAAAACCAAATGTAATTCTCAAATTGTCAAATTCCATTAAATCCAAAATATTATGGATCAGTGCAAGAACTGAAAGGATATTTTACCTTCCAATTAAACTGAAAACATCAACAAAAACACGTGTAATATCTGTATTAGACTCCGGTGATATCGTGTTTGTTCTGATTAGATGCCACAGTGTTCTGTTCAGGTGTTTCCAGACGAGCAGTGTGTGGGCGCTATGTATTGGGCCTGTAACCTACATAGAACATCCATCAACTGTAGGTGTCCACAACTGTGTGTAATAATTGTCACTTTACCAAAGATGATTAATAGAACAGAGGACAAATAAACATTTTTTAAAGTGTGTCTCGTATACAGGAGTTGCTTGTAGGTTAGCGTGTGAGAAAATTACATTACTTAAAGACTCGACTGGAGTCGAGTTTAGATAGAAATGGGCGAGGGTTCTTTCTCTGAGGGAAAAGGAAAAAGTGAATACATCTATTAATGTTTACTAATGACTGGCCTTGTTTCAATCTTTCTCCATTTCATGGTCTTCTGTTTCATAAGGTGCTCACTTTATTAACGTGTCTCCGAGGGCTGTTGCTCACTGGGGAAACTTTTAATTGGGCACAGCCCCCCCATTGCATGTGTGAGAAATTTTAAAACAGGTAACTTATGTTAATGTTGTGCAAGACGGGTGTAAACATTAGCTGAAGGATTTGTTTTACCTCCCACATACTGTCTTTTTCTCTCTATAATCCTCTCGGGTCTCTTAGGGGACATCGGATCAGGTCGTCTCTTTGTTCCCTGCCGTAATCCCGGTTCTCCAGGGGGAGACCTCCCTGCTCTCAGAGTTATTACACTTGTAAGAACATTTTACCCAGATTTAGTTATCTTATGTAAATTATCAAATCCTTCATATCCTTTCTGTGTAAGAACACTCAGAGCAAGTCTGAGAGGCTGTGTGTGTGTGTGCATATGTATGTTCAAGTCAATGAATTGCTACTTGCAGAAAAATGAATTAGGTCAGACATGAGCAGGAAAGCAAAAGGAGAGAGAGAGGAAGAGAGAAGGGAGAGATGGAGTGATGGAGAGATGGAGAGATGGAGAGAGTGAGACAGTGTGAACTATAAAGCAGAACTCAAAGAGGACAGAGGCATGAGGTTTCAAAAGAGAAATATGGAGACATTTTGAGGGGTCGTCGGAATACCAGTTCATATAAAGACTATAGTTAAATAAAAAATAAGACAAAAATTAACCCGTTTAAACCCACTGTCTTGGTTTCAATATTAAAACACGTATTAAATGTAATAAACTAAAATGTTAGTGTTTATTTTAATGTTGTCTTTAAATTTGAGTTTACCTACATGCATATTAGTATTATAGTAAAGATAATATAATAAGTATATAACCATAGAAATCAGAGAGAGAGAGAGAGAGAGAGAGAGAGAGAGAGAGAGAGAGAGAGAGAGAGAGAGAGACAGAGAGAGAGAGAAAGAGACTGCTGCTCATAGGATAGGAGGGTTGTTGAGCAGGTTTGAGGTACAACCCTCATAGTTTGTGACTCTTTGAATGGTTGACTCTGTTGAATACATACAAATACGTCAGAAAACAATCCTGATAAATTAAAGACTAATCACACACACAAAAACCTGTATCTGTTGTTTGTTTTTATTTCACTTCTCAGTCTGATTCAGATTTAAAAACTGGGGTTTATATAAAATTGTATATAATTTAGATTTATATAACAAAATACTTGTATCTAAATATACATATATATACATATATATATATGAAATGAAAGCCATATCCTTTTTATTTGTTCACCATCTGATGTATAGAAAATGAGTATTTGCCTGAGATTAATTGAATTACACCTCACTTCTTTCTCAGACACTGATTCATTATCAGTGAGAAGTCGACTGGAAGAAGAACAACAAACATGAAAGTGAAGTAAACAACGCACATTAAAGCTATACATCCATCCATCCATCCATTGTCTTCCACTGTTGGGCCTTTGGGAGGTGTGTGCTCTTCTGAATTCTACTTTAAAACCTTTTTCTAGTCTTTGTCTTCAGCTTGTCCTTAGGGAATATTTCTGGACCACTTAGTGTGACAAAAAAGTCAAAAGTGAGAAGTGTGAGGTAAATATTGTGTTTAATAAACAAACATCAGTCAGGGAACTGACATTAGTCTGGGGATGGAGAAGAGAGGGAATATAAAGCACAATGCACATGTGTAGAGGTGGAGGGGGGACATATTTATCTGTTACACAAGGTGCCCCCCTGTACAGTAGGGGCAGGAGGTTCTATATAACATACAGATCAGGATCCAAGTCTACGGTACAAAAACTTAGCAGCAACATGTTAACATCGGAGACCAAGGGGCTAACAAAGTAGTTTCATTTAGAAAAAGTCACAGTTTTCTTAAAGCATAAATTTGTTAAAAAGGTAAAAACAGTTCTAAGAATCCTCTAAGGGTCAATGCTACGCACAAGATCTGTGTGTGAAATACATAGGTAGGGAAATTATCTATACATTTATACTCTAATATAAAGACCTTCTGGCAATGGCACAGTACAAACTCTCAGGAAACGCGACAAAAATATACAATGTCTTCACGTCACATTTGCAGATTAAAATGTAACTTAGGTCTCTGGCAAGCACAATAGTTTCAGCGATCAAAAAACAAAACGGAAAAAAAAACACAACTTCTCTTCAACCAAAATAAAGGACACCATCTTGTTAGTTCAGCTATCTTGACAGATTATGTCTTTTTAATACAAAAATAAGGACAAATATAAATTAATATATATTAAAAGAATCAGATTGATACATGGGGAATCTACTGAATAGGCACAGGTATTTATGATACAATAAATACTTGTCATTCATAACTGGTGCGGGGCGGTAAACAGAGAGTAGTATATTTAACCTGGCAAGAAACGTGTGTGACTCTTCTATGGGTGAGAACATTTGCATGTGTGTGTGTTTGTGTGGGTGTGTTGTTCAGTAGCTGTATAAAATACCACAAGCTTGAGCACGGCTGTGTGCAGGGTCGTGCACACAGTCTCGGAGGGTTCAGGAGGCCAGTTATGGGAGACTGTTGTGGTGGTTTCTCGTGTTGTTGGTGGTGTTGGTGGTGGTGGTGGTGGGGGGGTTATCGCCGTCCGCCCTCTTCCGTGCCGCAAAGCAGCTCCTCTCAGTGGTGAGTCTGTGGTACTACCAACAAAGGTTAACTCCTAAAACGCACGACTCACAGACAGGAAGCAGGAAGTCTACAGGAAGCGGTCGGCCGCCAGTGACCGGTCCGTCCTCCGGGGGAAGAGACAGTGTGGCACATCATCGGAGTCGTTGTGACCAAACGAAAAGAGGAAGGTGTCAGGAAAAAGTCAATGCTTGTGTTTTTTTTTTTTTGTCTTTTTCTCCACTTCATAATAAAAAATAAGTCTGTTTTTGTACTTTACAATACAATTCAACATCCCCACCGAGGAAGCATCAATCATCAGTCCAGCACTGACAAGAAAATAAACTTTTTTTTTTTCTCTTGTTCTTTTTTATTACTTTTTTCAGGGTTTTAAAAAAAAAAAACAGGGTTGGTGGGGGGAGGACTGTAGAGGCTGGAAGAATCGCGAGACGGGGGTCAAGTAAGGCGGGCAGGAACACAGAACAAATCTGGCGAGGAGGAAATCTGCCATGGGTATCGTCTCTTTTTTTCCTTTCTTTCCTTTTTTTTTTTACGAGGGGCACTTTGTACAGCCGCACTTGACCACTTTCTCCACTTCCTGGACAAAAGACGAGCCGTCAGTGCACTGGAAGGTGTATTTCCTGCGTTTGCTGCGGAGGGGGGTGCAGCAGGTGCCTTGTCCTTCGGCTCCCCCCGTGCAGCTGCCCCGACACTCTAGGCGGGAGACCTTCTCCTGGGTTTGGCACGCCGCGTAGCCTTGCTGTCTCTGGTAGACATCTCGGATCCGTTCCCCTCGGCAGGCCACCTCTGCAGGGATGAGCGAAGAGGAAGGTTACAAGTTATCCACACTTTGGAGGACATGGTGACAAAAGGGATTTTGGAGAGGAATGATTGGTTGAGTTGGCAAATGTACGACTGAACTTCCTACCACTTTGGGTAGGGGACACCATGACTCAAACACACTGAATATATATCTCTCTACAAACCAGCACATTATCATGGAATGATGTGTTATCAAGATAATAAGCCAGTATAAGAAAATGTCAATGACCAATTAGGTAAAAGATGTTTCATTTTCCAAAAATTATAATGACAGTGCACAATTCGAAAGAACTGCTTTAGCCACATGTTGCATGAGGTGACGACAGAAGCGGAGGTGAGTGAGTAGAAGTATTTGGAGTTATATTCGAGATGAGCCAAGAGAAAACAAATGATAAAAAAGAGACAGACAGTGACATGTGACCAGGCCGTCTCACCTGTGTGACCCCCCGTGTGGGGTTAAGAGGAGGCTCAGGAGATGCTGAGTTGAAAAAGCAACAGGGTTCGAGGAGTTAATGCAGAAAGACAAAACATTGTTAGACACACACACACACACACACACACGCACACGCACACTGCTGAGAGAGTTTCAAGGTTATATATGTGTGATTTTAAACAGTGAGCAGGAAAGTTGTCCTGTGCAGAGGATGAAGTCGAACTCCCTCTGCGTATTGTAACTGGTGTTGTAGTGGATGTGCAGTGTTGTGCATGTGAGTCCCTCCCAGTGAACCTGTTGGATCTCCTCCTGGTTATAAAGCCAGATGGCAGAGTGAGGTACAAAGTGTTCACCTGTAAGCTTATTTTCACATTTTTCTCCACCATAAAAAACATGTCTTTGACTTAAAGGTCTCAGAGAAAGAGAGAGACCTATTGCTACGTCTAGTGGCAGTAATATTGTAAATATAACCTTTAAATGGCAGATAGCAAGTAGAGCAGAAGCAGAAAATGTTATTTTAAGAGAAGTATGCTATAGAATCAAAAGCAGCATTAGATATTATTTTTAATATCTAATCTAGACGCAGACACCCCAAACATACCACATGCATCCATGTTTTTCTCACCTCTGTCGCACGCCTCTCCTGTGTATCCACTGTTACACTCGCAGTATGCTTTACCCAGGCCTGACACTCGGCATTTGCCGTGTTTGCAGCGAGACAGACTGCAGGGATTAGCAGGGTCCTGGTCCTGCTCATCGCAGAGGACGCCAGCGAAACCAGGCTGGCAGCGGCAGGAGTACGAGTAGGAGTTGATTGGAAGGCACGTGCCATGGATACACCTGTAGAGAACAAGTTACATTTAAAATCCTATAACACTAGAACTGCACTCATTCTGTCAGTAAAACCAAACAAACACTCACTTATTGCCGTCACAGGGGTTGTTAACTTGCTGGTCACATAGTGCTCCCGTCCAGCCCGGGTGGCAGGTGCAGGTGAAGCCTCTGTGACCTGTGGCGTGGCAGTCCCCCTGGAGACAGGCACCTCTCTGGCACGGCTGGCAGCCTGGTTCCACTCCTTGGCCCAGCCACTGACTGGTGGTGCTCTGTGCTGACCTAGAGCCTGGAGCCCCTGGCCCCAACCCAGCGCCCAGGTCCTGGAGCTTCCCGTTTATGTAGAGGTTACGGAGGCAGCCGTGGAAGCTGGTGCCGTTGCGTCCACCTGAGCTGTGCTGCAGGGCCGACAGCCCCCCCGAGGCTGACGCACGCTCCGGCATCCCTGGTGGAGGAAGAGAGTGATTGGAGAGATGAATTGAGTAGAGCAATTAAAATCTGTGCCTTTCTATATTCCATTTTTAGGATATATTTATCATACATTACCAACCGTGTGAAATATTTAGAAAAATCGATTTAAAATACTCCTGTTATGTGAAAACAAAACTTCACTAAGGAAATGATGTGGCAGTGAAGTGTATTTATCTTGAATCATTCATACAGACACACAGACACACACACACTGTGCTGGGGTCCTTACCTCCCAGGTAAAGTGGAGAGTCTATGTTGAGCGTGGATTGTTTGCTGATGGAGTTGATGGATTTGGGCGTCCCACCGTCGATGGACAGAGACAGAGTCTGGTCTGATGCTACTAATTCCACCGCATGAAAACTGCCATCGTTCACTGTCTCCACACTGAGAGAGAGAGAGAGAGAGAGAGAGATAGAGGTAAGGAGAGAGATAGAGAGAGAGAGAGAAAGAGAGAGAGAGAGAGAGAGAGAGAGAGAATCAGTCTCATCCATCATGTGAATGCGGCATCCATGACCGTGTTGTTGTTGTCGGATCTGCTGGTATTAGCACGTACCTGTATATAGCAGAAGGAGGGTAGGAGCCGGTGTCGTAGCTGACCCGCAGGCGTCCCCTGTACAGCTCCATGGCAATGTGGTCACTGTCCCCTTTGTACAATAACACCCCGCTGTCCTCATCTGTGGCGATCTGAAAACACGGCAGGATATAACTTATTAACAACGGTAGAAGAAGAAGTGAAAACAGATTCTGAAAACAGTCATCAGATTTAAACTTGATATAACTTGTCTACTAATTTACATATAATGCAGTTTCATAACATTTTTCATTCACTCTCTTTTTGCTCAGTATTTGGTCTACACCAATACCTAAAAGCTCTGGGTATGTGCTCCATTATGTTCAACAGCTGTTTGCTAAATGTGATGTTTGGTGCAGAAATTCTTAGAGCCTTATTCACTTAAATTTGTTATATTCATTAGTATAAAAATCAATTATATCCTCTTTAAGGCATGGAGAAGTAAAGTAAAGTAAAAGTATTGGTGCAGAAAGAAAATGTAAAAGATGTAATTCAGCTGGGTTTTTGGTTGTATGTGGTTTAGGTGGAGCCAGTTTAAAATATAAATGTATCATTATATATTTGATAGGTGGTGTTATCAAGGGAATCTAATTGGTGGGACAAATGTTTCTCATGCATGCAATTATATTCTGTGTTGAAATATTGGATATTATAAGAAAAATATCATTGCAATGTTACAAAGTGTTAGACTGATGAAGTGCTCACCTGAAGGCTGATGTTGGTCTGTGGTGAGAGGAGACTGGAGGGAAGCTGCAGGTAGGATTCGCGGTTTACAAAGTTGACGCTGACGAGCGTCTCGCAGCTCTCGCCCTCGTAGCCCTGGAGACACTGGCAGCGGGGGTCGGTTTCCACGATGACGCACTGCGCCCCGTTCAGACACTCGTGGTTGTCGCAGGGGCTGGTGCGGGGGAGGACCATCGGGGGGGAAAACTCACAGAATAACCCGCTGCAACAAGCAAAAACACACTCAGTAAGAATAGCAGATATGGTGCAAATGATGAACCTGTAGAGCAAACTGTTCTAAACCCTAATCCTAACCCTACTTTGTAACCCCTAACCCTAACCCCAAGATCTCCTTATCAGCCCTTAAACCAAACCTTGACCCTAACCCTATCCCTCGTAAGATGAAGCAGGGGAAGTCATTGAGATATATCAACAAATCCTGACCTTAACCCTAACCCTAAAATTAACATTAACATTAAAATTAACCCTAGTTCTAAATCCTTAATCCCTATCCCCTAACCCCAACCCAAAGATCTTATCAGCCCTTAACCCAAAGATTAACATTAACCCTAATGCTTAAACCCTAATGCTAACCCAACAATCTCCTTATCAGCCCTTAACTCTAACCTTAACCCTATCCAAAACTATTAGTTATTATTACATTCATTGTGTTGCCTATGGATTTATATGTTGTCTTTATTTCTGTTTCATCAACATGAATTTGACATAATTTTCAACTTGGGTTATTAAAAACTGCTTTTTTCAAAGTATTGTCAGACATTTGAGTTCAAAAATATTTTCTATCTATTTTACATTTCACTGCCGTCGGGTTGTATAAAAACATTTTGTGCTTTTGTGCTTTTTTTTTGCATTACTCTGAATTGTGTAAAAAGCACATTGAGAGTTTTATTTTAAGTAGTTCCTCCTCCCACAATTAACACGGCTTACCCCAAGTTAGAGCTGGATAATGAATTGTTCAATGCAGTAACTGACAATAAACACAAGGGGGAGACCGTCCAACACCACAGCAATGTCTCATTTAACTCTTTGCCATAAAAATAATCTAAATGGAAAAATATTCCCCGACAAAGCGACTAGAATCTGTCAGAGAGATTTAAAGTAAGTATCATTGAGTCACTCATGCAAAAATAATAAACATGTAGTTAACACGTCTATTACAGATACTGTTGATGAGGACGGAGAACTTTGATAGGATTGAGTGAGTGTGAGTTGAGATGGGTCCCTCACCTGTATCCCTCTGGACAGACGCAGGTGTATCCGTTGATGGCATCGATGCACTGACCTCCGTTCTGACACTTGTTCTCTTCACAGTCGTCAAAGTCCAGCTCACAATTATCACCTACGTAGCCCGGAGTGCACTCACACCTACAGGACACACAAACAGAGAGACATGCTGTTGGTATTGATCTATAATCTATCTATCTATCTATCTATCTATCTATCTATCTATCCAACTGTCTGTCTGTCTGTCTGTCTGTCTGTCTGTCTGTCTGTCTGTCTGTCTTACTATCTATCTATCTATCTATCTATCTATCTATCTATCTATCTATCTATCTATCTATCTATCTATCTATCTATCTATCTATCTATCTATCTATCTATCTATCATCCATGGGTCCAAATATATAAATAGACATTATGTTTGTTTCAAAACGCCTGATTGCCCGATGAACACCCCCCCCCCCCCCACACACACACACACAAACCCCAAACACACATACACACACACATCAACTTCACTTCACTCCATCAACTCTCCAATTGAACAGATGTCTTCATGCCGTCTTCATGAGTGTGTGTGTTTGTTTGTGTGTCTGTGTGCGTAGTCCACTTACTTGTATCCCTGTGGGGTCAGAATGCACTTTGAGTCGTGCTGACACGGGTTCAGCTCCGGAGCACAGAAATCCAGTTTCTCTTCACACAGCTCCCCTAGGAACACACACAACGTGCAGAGGCACATCAACAAATCATCCAGAAACATTTTTCCTTACTGTGCACACCATCAGCATTAATGAGTGAAATTATAATATAAAACATCTCAATGTTTCCCAACTCCCTCACAGTGTGTTTCTGCTTAGTGCAGTGTGTGTCTGTACTGCTTGTACGGCAATGTTTGTGTGTATGTGTGTGTGTGTGTGTGTGTGTGTATGTTTGTGTGTGTGTGTGTGTGTGTGTGCTGTATGTGTGTGTGCTGGGATGATGAATGACTCTCTTGTGGCCTGAACCAACACAGCGGTCTGATAAATGATCCCATCTCTCGGAATGTCATAGTCCTGACGATAGTCCCGAGTGTATCGTGATGCAGCTGAAACTCTGAACTCCAAATGAAGCACTGATGAGGCACCGGGGACTAAACCAAAACTCCTGACAGTACGAGCCGACTCGGCAAATAATTACGTGATCGATGGGAACCTATGAGCAGACGGTGAGAGATGTGTTTTCATGTTTATGCTCCACAGCTTCTATCTCAGTGGTAACTGTGCTACCTTATTCAGATTAGACTTAATGAAGTCTAATCCTAACCTACTTTGTAATTAAACAGTAGGCGTCTTCATTCACCTAGTTTATTGGATTTAGAAATGTTGACTGCACCTTTAAATGGCTTAATAAAGACATAACTGCTGCCATTAAGAGAACTGATGACTGTGACTGCTTGTTTCTCAGGCCACAACAAACAAGTTCAAATTTGTCACATGCATGAGCAACACTGTTGCAATGTGTGACATGTAAATCACTGCCCCTCTCCGTTTGTTTGTCGATTTGTTTGTTTGTTTGTTTATAAGCAAGATTACATAAAAACAACAGGAGCAGATCCTGGACATTTTCTTTCCACTTTCATTATCATACAGGGCATTTTAATAAAATGTTGTATCTACAGAACTAATATCTGTGAATGTATGATCGATTGCAGGTCGATTGAATTTAAAGGGACTGCGGGGCTTTGGATTTCTTATAAAGACATTTTCACAAAACATGTTTTTCTTGTTTCTTTAATTATGCATCATGACAAATAAATCATTAAGGTTATTAGACCACGCTGTTTTTACCTCCGCCACGGAGGTTTAATTATAGGTTTTTGTTTGTCATTTGGGGCTGAGCTCCAAAAACAGGCTGTGGAAACTGGACTTTACTAAGACAACACGTCGCTGGTTTGTTTGTCTTCATCAGTCAATAACAAGAATAAAGAATATCATCAGTCTCCTCCTCTTACCAAATTGTTTACCTGGAACATACCAAACCATTTAGTATGGTCGTGACATGTGTACATAAAGCAGCAAGCAGAATAACCACAGATATCTGAGGGCATGAAAACTCAGCGGCCCCTCTGAACATCAAGGACATGCACAGCTAACATGGAGCGTGACTGCATACAGGAGGTTAACTCTGGGCTGGTGTCAAATGTCGGAAAGAAGCGTGGATAAAGCACAGGAAATGAGGGAAGGAAGCAAACCGAGGAAGGAAGGAAAGAAGGAGAGAGAGGGACAGGAGGGACAGAGAGAAGAACAGACTAACCTCTCTCCACCTCATTGGTAGCAGCTGCAGCCACAAGGAACACACACACACACACACACACACACACACATACACACACACACACGAAGATGATAGATGATAGAAAGCAGAGCGAGACAGGAAAAAAACACGAGACAGCGAGACACAGAGAGACAGAGAGAGAGAGAACACCGCCACAAAGGTTAGCTGTCAGAGATGATTAGCACAGTGCAAAAGCAGACAAACAAGTAGCAACAGGCCAGTGTTAGTCAGAAAACATATGGTCCATCTGGAAACAGGTCTTCTCTCTCTGTGTATGTACGATTCACTGGACATGACAGAGCTGCAGAGTCAGAGTACAGGTGCCTGGAAGTATAAGGTCCATTCAATGTCCTATAGAAAATGTTAAGTAACTCAGAGTAAGGGCACTTCTATGGCTTTGATCGGCACGATGAAAAAAATTATGTTTGCATTAGATAATATCTTAAAATGCTTCTGGGCCGTGATGGTGAACATGAACTCTTGGAGCTTCCAAGTCTTAGATATTTCAGATTTCTTTTTAAGAGAGATTGAATAACTGGATACTGCACAAATGACGATAAAATTATAAATGTATAAATAAACCTTTTAAAATTTTCATGAATAAAAAAATATGACTGTAGATGTAATTTTCTCATTGAAAATTGGATCTTAAGTTTACATTTTGGGGGACAATTTAGGATTTACTCCGGCCTCTTTCATTCTCATCGACTCGGACTAATCATTTTGAATTTGCTACACCCAGATTACCACCTCTCACTGGCTTCATCTCCATGGCAACAGTGGCTGGTACTGTTGTAATTTTATTTAATTTTCACTTTTTTTTATTGAACATTTCATCTTTTAATTTCTTCCGTATTAGACTGGGCTCTGCAATTAATCTTGACTCGACTATTTACACCCACCAGCCGACCGACATGACAAAATTAAGAAGACATTCATCAGGGTGGTTGTATGTTGCACCCATGTTTCTGTGTGAAGTCTCTTTGAGGATTTTGTTTAAAGAAGCAAATGAAACAAGAATATGGGACAAGGAAAAAACACTTCTAGAACTGGTCACACCTCCCACTTCATAACTCCAGATGTGGTACCTGTGTATTCTGGGGAGCACATGCACGTGTAGTTGTTGATTCCATCGACGCAGGTGGAGTTGTTCTCACAGTCGTTGTCTTCACAGTCATCGATGTTGATCTCACATGCGTCGCCTTCGAAGCCCTCCGGACACACACACCTGTAATTACGCAGTGACACACACAGACAATGGACAAATCAAATGCATGCAGAGCCACATAGAGAACACTGCGTTATTCTGCTAACGTGAACGTGTCTCAACTCTGTAACTAGCACTCAGGTTTATGGCTCCGCACGCACTAACGCGCACTGAGGCCGCTGAGACACTAAGAGTGTCAAACACAAGGACTGGTGTATTTATCGCACACAGAGAGTGGTATATTATGAGTCTAATAAAGAGCTCTTATGCGGCACACACTCAAGAAGATTAATATCTCATTATATAGTCGACGACAGCTCGTCACTGTGAATATTTCACCCTCCGAACCGGAGAAGGGGAAGGAAACGTATTTCAACGGGAATACAGAAAATACAGATACAAACTGAAAAGAAGAAAGTAACAGAAGAGATGGAGAGAGAGAAACAGGAGGAGCTGTGAGGCTGGACCCATCTAGATGTCTGTGTGGGAGGTGGGAATCTGCTCGGAGAGAGCAGACAGGCATTAGCTTCCCTCCAGTCAGAACTAAGCAGCCTAATGAAGAGAAAGTGATTCTCACAGCAGGAGGAGAGCGACTGAAGACGAAACTGGTCCGATGAGCGATTTACCTCTAAATTCATCCCCATCTGTCATTAGAGGGGCAGCAGAAGGACCACAGGTCATCTGCCACACATGTCTGCTTCTGTGTTCTCCAGTGCTTCAGGTTTATTGATATTGATACCTGCTCTCTCATGTGTTTTACATGATTCACCATAACACCACCATATATCCATGCTCATGTCTTGGTCCATTCCTCCAGTTTGTACTTGTGATTTCTGCTGTCAGGTTTCTCAGGCTTTAGAAACCTCTCTCCTCCCTCCATGTGGAGATACTCTTTCACACAGTCCATGTCATGGTAACAATAAAACATAACAAGGTTTCTCACCAGAAGTTACTCTCTTCTCCTTCCTTCAGATGGCAGGTTCCACTGTTCTGGCAGGGGTTCCCAATGCAGGCGTGAATGGGCTCCTCGCAGTTTGGGCCCTGCGTACACACAAACACAAACAAACACACAAACACACACCTTTTAGTGGTCTTTTTAGTGGGCTAAAGGGCTTTTAACGAACAATAGCTTCTTATCATAAATTATGTGTATCGTTTGGGCTTAAGTTTGCACTGTGTGCGGTTTTGAAAGGCAAAGAAGGGTCCTATACACAGACTGGTGTAAAAAGCAGGTGGACGTTACACAGACCACCTGCAGATTACCAGTGTTTAAAGAAGCTTTGTCCTCATGATTGGGAAAGACGGTTGAGCAACTTTCCATTTGCATCCAGTGTGTGTACCTTGTATCCGTAGGGGCAGGTGCAGCGGTAGTAGTGCACGGGGTCGTTGGAGCAGGTGCCGTCGTTCCTGCAGGGGTTGGACAGGCAGGGCTCACACTTGGCCTGGATACTCATGTCTACTGGACCTGTGCGATGGAAACACACCGACCCACACACACACACACAAGCAGAGAGACCTCAGGCTTTGTATACTTTGACGAGTCAGAATAGAAAGGTTCGTGTTTACACTGAGACGACTGCACATTTTCAAGGACCTGCTTAAACACCAAAAGGCAACTTTTGGATAGGAACAATTGTTGTTTTGTGTTGTTTTTTTGACATTTCAATTAGAATTATACAATACTGTGGGTTTGGTGGAGTTGCAGGTTTATCTCCTGCATTTCTTTATTTGAGTACAAGGGACTTCTTTCATACAAGGCAATAATCCTATTTGTGGCCGTATTCAAATCAAAGCCGATATGTAAAAACATTGAGCCGCAGTAGCAGCTCCTCTGCAGAACACGGTGTGGAACAGAGAAGCTACATATTTTGCATTGTAAAT
The DNA here is from genome assembly GCF_947347685.1 of Pleuronectes platessa. NCBI lineage: Eukaryota > Metazoa > Chordata > Actinopteri > Pleuronectiformes > Pleuronectidae > Pleuronectes > Pleuronectes platessa. Next base: position 13,578,571 of record NC_070628.1, on the reverse strand, counting down.
ATTAATTAATATTAATTTGAATATTGTGTATTGAATAGAAACGTTTGCACTGCTGCCTCTCTTTGTGTATATTTATTATATAATTATATAAAAATAATAAATATGACCTTCCTAAGTGGAAGTGGTCAGGGTAGCAGATCTCCGATTACGCTTGGAATTAAAAAGTGATCTTGGGCTCGAAGAGGTTGGTGACCACTGCTGTAGGGTATATGGTGAAAAATGTAGCTTGATTCATTGGTCAATATTAGAAAATAAAAAGGAAGAAACTTTATATTAATGCAATACAACATTATGCTATAATATATTATTACCTTTACTATAATATGAGGCATGATAATGCTTTGTGGTTGTCAGAAGAAGTAGTAATACAGAAAAATAACACATTGTCTATAGCAGGACCTTGACATGTGCAGAAGACAGACACATCCATGGGTCTGATTACAAAACATCAACATTTAACAGTTGGGACACATTGCCGGTGAGAACACGAGGGCTGAAAGGGAAGAAGAGAGCGGTTCAGTCGGATCAGGGTTTAAAAGGAGGAACACTGGGCGGGGACCGTCAGGAGAGACTGAGGAGGATGAACTGGGATATGAGCGGCTACTTTACCTGGCACCAGAAAACCACAACGCCCCAGGACTTCTACAGTGTGTCAGTTAGATTAGGTCAGAAATGGGTTTTAGTCATGTGTTCATGGTTAATGTGACATCATAAGGTGAAAAGTTAGTCGCAGTGTGTAACAGCCAAGATCATGCTTACAAGCACTTCATATGAATTTAATTACATTTATTGCTGTTCAAATTGCCATTTGTTGCTTTCCTTTGAAAACCAGGTATTTCCATATTTGACAATCTTCAGTTACCGATTTTTTCCTTGGGTTAAATAGGTTTATTATCATATTTCTTAAACTATAAAGCTTTAGAAAAAGTCAGTAAATCATTTGAAAATACAAATACACATATTAGAGTAAGATGATTACATTTTTGCCATGAAAACTTTGGCAAAACATGGTTTTCATTGGACAGTGGTAAATGGTAGCTTGGGGTCTCCTCTCGAAGTCCTTATCAAATGTCTGCAAAGCATGTGAGTGATTGCTTTTGTCCTTGAACAAATAATAAAATGTATATTTACATTTCACGTGAAAGTTAATCTCAATACGTTGGCACGTGCATTTGCTCCTGTGTTATTTCACTTGTCTATACATGTGGCAGCATGTGTTTACCTGTGCAGGTGAACTTCTTGGACGGCGTGGTGAGCAGCAGTTTGTCGGTCATGTCTCCGGGCCCGGCACAGCGGGCGATGCCAGGCTCCTTGTAGCCGCTCTTCACCCAGTCTGACAGCCACTGCATGTGGCAGTCACAGAACAGCGGGTTGGCACCCAGAGCCCTGTCAGCCACAGCAGAGTGAGAACAATGTTCAGACATATTCACAGACTACACAGGGAAAATCTGCATGAGTCACTGTTTCTTCTCAGATCAACTGAGCTGGAGCACTGAGCCAAAAAGAAGAGAAAATGTGTCTAAATACTCACAGACTGAGCTAAACATCACTGATGAGTAAAGTGTGAACTGTGGTTTATTTCCACAACAAAAAGCTGTGATTGTAATGACGGGGATCATCTGTCTCACGCTGACAGGAGTGTTGTGTTCCTCCCACTTTAAACACGTCATAGAAACTGTGTTACTTCACTGTCAAAGTGAATGTTAGTACTACACTTAAATTACACCAGGTTTGTCCAGATGCTCTATATATTCTAAGATGAGTTTATTCTTCTTTTTAAAGGTAAACTAGAATTACCACCCTACAGTTCTAGGCCTCCGCCAACAGTGCAGTTTATAGGCTACATCATTTTTTTTTCCAGACTCATATGAGACCACCCTGAGCCTTGATCACTGAAATCGGAATCAGATCACATTTAATTCTGTTTAAACTAAACTAAACAAAAATTCTTGATAGGCAGGCTTAAGATATCACGCTCAAGAGACCAGACACATGTTTTGGGATTTTCTGACTGTTACCTTTGACCTTTGACCTTTGACCACCCAAATCGAACCACTTAATCTGTGTGTCTAAGAGAACATGTAGGTAAATTTCCGAGGATTCTCTTGAGGGGTTCTTAAGAAAACACGTCCACGAGACAAAAAGGGCTTTTGCAAGTTCACAGTGACCTTTGACCTTTGACCAAGAAAGTCTGATCAGTTCACCTTTGAGTCAAAGTTAACGTTTTTTAATGCGCACAGGGTGGTCTTGAGATTTCGTTTTCACATTCTCCACTTTGATTGGCTGATTCATTGACTAGTTTTGCCCTAAGTCACTCATTACAATATGCCATTTTCACAAACTGCCCTCTCATGCCAGATACCCCCCCCCCCGGCTTCCCTGCATTAACCTCAGTTTCCTGGTCACCTGATTCTCCACCTGTCGGTTTGAACGGTGACAAATTGCTCCCTGGATTCTGTCAGAACTCCCCCAAAGAGCCGAGTCTAACTGCAGGACCATTTGTGATAATCCTCCAGTTCCTTCATGTAAGTGTCTCTAACTGAACTATTAAAGTGGTCAAGAAGGAAGCTAGAGACAATTGCAGGCTTGATATAGACATTAGAGTAATAGACCCATTTTCTGTCGTGTGCAGTTTAGATCATCTGAAAAACAGACAAAAAGCAGCAGCCTGGCTCTATCCATGGTGCTGATCCTGGTGAACGCCCCCCCCCAGCAGACACAACTATTCCCTCATCGTGTTCCCACCAGCAGGCAACACTTGTGTTCCCCCATATAGCAAATGTCCCCTCTCACACTGCTTATAAAAAGGTAATACTTGTTTATTGTATGAAACTTTTAGGTGTTCATTTCCTTGGTTAATCATTACCTTCATCACGGAGGTTATGTTTCCGTCTATTTGTGTTGGTTAGTGGAAGTGGTTTGGGTCAGGGAAGAGCCACACATTAATCCACACATTTCTTTTAAACATTCTTTAACAGTGTGAGTTATTTTGCAAAATTTCCATTGATTTCCCAGAGAATAATGAATTGATCTTGCACTGGATTATTCTCTGCTGATGTGTGGCAGTTTGGTGCTGTAAACCCAATTTTGCAGAACAATCAATTTAGGATTTTTTTCTCCAAAAACCCCAAATCTATTATTTAGAAAAGACTGTTTTGCTGCTGCCGCCGCAATGACTAGGACATTGCACAGAAGAGGAGGCTGCCCTTTCCTAAAATATACAGAAATATATTTCCTCAGTTTAAATTAAAAAGCGAATTGCCAATACTATAGATAAAAGAGAGGCACACAGGATCGAACAGAGAGAGGAAGCGGGTTTAGATTTCAGCTACATTCTTTTGTTTGATGAGTTCACAAACAAGCATCACTGAACAGATATTTTCGTTTCAGATGATGAGGAAAACTCTGGCGATATTGTTTTGCAGTGCTGTGGCACGTAGAGTGGCAGACACTCCAATCAGAGACGGACATGCAGAGTGATGAGAGTGGTTTTACATTACTCACAAGTGGGAGAGTGATGACAGGTCTTTGAAAGCTCCCTCTGGTATCAGGGATATGTCGTTACCATGGAGAGACCTACGTCGAGGCAAGAGGATGAAGAGGAGATGAAGAGAGATCAGGAACATAGTCTGGATGTTAAAGGTCTGGATCGTCTGTTTGGCATCAGTCTGTTAGGATGTTCGTCAGTGTTGGCCTGAGTGGCGTCGGGACAGATACTCACAGCAGACGTAGAGACTTGAGTCCATCGAACGCTCTCACCGGGATACAGCGCAGCCGGTTGTAGCTGAGGATTCTTTACACACAGAACAAGCAGGTTGGCAAGGAGACAAATGCAGAAATTCTTTTTTTACATGATATCTTTGAAACGCAGAAAGGTTTTTCCTATCACAGCTTCATGACTTCACTGAGCAATGCAGTCGAGCAAATAGACACACAATTCATCACACTTGCAGGAACAAATGCATTTATCCATTCAGAAGCACACACACACACACATATACACACACACACAAATAGAGCTAACATGTGCAACTTGCTTAGGCGTTATGTTTTAGCCCCAGTCACCAAAATGTTGGTTCTTTGGTAAAACAAAAATTATGGAAGAGGTCCTGATTACCTCAACCATGTTTACGTCTGAATTTGTTGTTTTTGTCTGTTTACTTAGCAGAACTAAACAAAAGCTTAAGGACGGATTTCCACAAGTCTTGCTGGAAGGATGTGGTTTGGGTCGGGGGGGAACCCGTTTGATTTTAGTGTGAATCCAGGATTCATCATAGATTACAGATTTCTCAGGGAATAATTCATGGATCTTGATCACTGTACTGAGGGCCTTCTACTTCTTTACTTTACATTAGTGAATTACACACACTGTGACAATAACAGACACGCACACACACACACACACACACACACACACACACACACACACACACACACACACACACACAGATACATACACACATACACACACACACACACACACACACACACACACACACACACACACACACACACACACACACACACACACACACACACACACACACACACACACACACACACACACACACACACACACACACACACACACACACACTTTGCAAAGGGACTGATAAAGCCAGACTCACAGGGTAAGCAGCTCGGACATGTTACTGAGGCTGTGGTTGGACAATGTGCTGATCTGGTTGTTACTCAAGTCACTGTAAAGGAAACAATAATAGACACATCAAACACACATGCATGAACAAACGCACACACATACAGAGATCATGTGCAGTGCTTCATTTTCTTTAGTCCAACATCACACCCACATCAGGGCCAAACCAGGTCAAATCGAAAGTGGTAGAGCACAGACTCTGACAGTTAGTGTCAGTCTTGGTAAAAGCAGAGAGCAGGAAACACAGGCCAAGTCCAATCTTCATTATAACTGTGTAATTGTGGATGTCTGAGTGTGTGAGGTCTGTCCTCTGTGGGTGAGACTTACATCAGCGTCAGGTGTTTGTATTCGGAGAGCTCCGCAGGAACCTGAGTGAAGTGGTTACCATCCAGGTACCTGAGAGACAGAGGGCGAGAAAGAGGAGGGCACGGAGCGAGAGGTGGTGTGGAAAACAGAGGAGAAATAGAGAGAGAGGGAGAGAGGGAGAGAGGGAGAGAGGGCGAGAGAGAGGAGGGCACGGAGCGAGAGGTGGTGTGGAAAACAGAGGAGAAATAGAGAGGGAGAGAGGGAGAGAGTGAGAGAGGGAGAGAGTGAAAATGAGACGGGAGAAAATGAAGTTATTTAACCGTGTGGGAAATTCCTCATCTCCAGCAGTGTGAACAGTCATTACGGCCCGAGCCATAATAAACACTGGAGTTTAATATCCCCACTGGCATCCTAATACAGTACAGCCATACATGCACGCACACACACACAAATACACACACACACACGCACACACGCACACACACACACATACTTCTATCTCGGTGGGGACATAACGCATTCCCTTGCCACTTACTCTAACCTTTAAGGTACAATATGGAACATTTCTTCATTAAAATGTCTAAAAAAACTTGACCTATGTTATATATTTTGCTGACTTGTGTAGTGACATGATCCAAACAGTTTCCAACAATGTATGAACGGGATGTTTCTTAATTGACATATTAGCTTTTTGGCCTGATCCATCTCTGCTGTAACTTCTGTGGCAAATGACGTATGATGTGGGAAAGACAGTCTGCTGGCCAGTGATGGATCACGTTTAATAATCGCCGTTTCCTGTAAAAACTTTAATATATGACCTCATCCGTTAACAGGATCATCAGGTAGATTTATTAATGTAATGCTAGGGAAGACACCAACACAGAGGATCCCACGCTACCTCACGATGTCATAAATCTAAGTCGTTTCATATTGTTTTGATTGAGGGACCCCTAGTGGCCATATATACTGCCTGTATAACCATTACAACTGACCACAAACCCAATCCTTACAATTCTAACCTCAACCCTGAAATCAAGTCTTGACCCTCAAACGGCCCACTATGTATGGCTTGATAGTCACAAAGATAGATATACAAGTACACACACTAAAACACAGATACCTACATGCATGAATGAGATCCTATTTTCTTCCCTGTGTGACATTTCTTTAATAATCTTGCACATTAATTAAGTCTTTGTTAATATGAGCAGAATCACAATCCCCAGAGGAGACAGGGAGACACCACCAGCACTGAGACACATTGTTTTCACAGGACAGTGATGAAATGTCTTCTGTGAGACAGCATCTCATTTACGGGCCTTTCTATGATTGGTTGTGTTGGTTCTGAACTCACAGCTCAGTGGTCTCTTTGGGGAGGCCTTTGGGCAGCGTGCTGAGCCCCTTGTTGCTGCAGCGCACCACAGTGTCCAGACAGGAGCACTCCGCGGGACACCTCAGCACCGGAGAGCAGCTGTTCTCATCGTTACCTGGTGAGGACAAAGGAACACACAGATGATGAAAAAAGGAAATCGAAAAGTTTGGATGAAAAATAAGACAAAATGTGTCCGAGCTGCAGGTGTTGCAGAGAATTTTGTGCCATCTCACCATCTTCACAGGCAAAGTCCTGGACAGCTACGTCCTGGATGGGGATCTCCTTCAGGAAGTAGGGGCTCTGGCAGCGAGGGTTCCCGGTGACGATGCGCTTCTTCCTCAGCCAATCGCCGAGCCAAGCCAGGTGACAGTTACAGTTGTAGGGATTGGCCAGAAGATTTCTGCAGAACGGAGAGGGGGGGTTTTAGAGACACATTTTGTGTGTTTATATTTCCACCACATTAGTATGAGTGTACTCACAGCGTGGACAGGGAGACCAGTGTCTCAAAGGATCCAGGGTTCATAGAGGTGATCTGGTTGTCGTAGAGCGACAGGAGACGCACCGAGCTCAACCCCACGAAGCTGCTGTTACTCACACAGGTGAGACGATTGCTCCTCAGCATGCTACTCACACACACAAACACACACACACACACACACACACAGAGAGATAGAGAGAGAGAGAGAGAGAGAGAGAGAGAGAGAGAGAGAGAGAGAGAGAGAGGAAAAGTGATTAAATATACAAAAAAACTGATATTTATGAGATTATCACGACAGAGTTTAAGAGCCATGTTGAAAAAAGTTGTAAAAGAAATAATGTTACAAAAAAAAGTCATAATTTAACAGGAATAAAAGATATAGAGAATAAAGTATTTTTTTAGTTTATAAGTAACTTTAATTGTAATTTACGAGATAGATTAAATCTTGAGAATTTATTTCTATTTCGCAGAAAGTTTGTGAATTGTTCGTAATAAATTTGCAGTTTATCTCCATGTTTTTATACATTACACTGTCATGGTTAACCTGTGTTCACATTTTAAATATTTGTATGGATGTTCAAGCGAGTGTACAAGAGCAGGGTGTATTTGAATATTATGCATTCATGATAATTAGATCACATCTGCATTTTGTGTGTGTACCCACAGTGTGCGGAGGCCACTCAGTCCCTTCAGCATGCGGTGGTGCACGTTATCCAGTCTGTTGGAGGTGAGAATCAGCTCGTTGACCCCTGAGGCTCCTTCAAATGTCCCCTCCTCTATGTCGGTGATACGGTTATTGCTCAGGTTACTGCGGGGAGTGGGAAGCAGGAGCAAGAAAGGTAAGAGGGTGGAGCAAGGATGAAAAGAGTGACAACGAGAGAGAAGAAAGATGTAGAGAGGACAAAGGCAGCATGAGGGAAAAAATAAAGATAGGAACAGTGAGGAGGGAGTTAGGATTACACAGAGAAATCCACATGGTTCACTTTCATTTCATGGGTACAATCATAGTTCTGTGTGACCTGAGTTTGACTTTCACACAACCACATGTTACGTTTACAACACGTCTGACTCACATCTTCCTCAACTGAGGCAACTTTTTGAAGATCCCCGTCGCCTCGAGCACAGTGAACTCATTGTTGTTGAGGCGCCTGAGAACAGAGGAGCGAGGAGGTGGTCCGAGACAAAGAGAGAGAGAGAGAACAATTGAATAAATACAGACAGAGGAGGAGAAGATGAAGGTCGACGCACAGATATGCTTTTATGCGACACGAATCCAGCTTGACTCACAGCTCTGCGGTGTACTGAGGGATGTGATCTGGTATTTTGGTGAGTTTCTGGTTGGAGCAGTCGACCGTGGTGCCCTCGCAGCGACACTTGTCGGGGCAGGCCAAGTCGGCGAAGCAGTCCCCTCCCAGCTTGCTGCGGTAATCCTCGGTACCTGTTCACAATCACAGCCACAGTGTCACCGCACGCCCTCGCCACGCACACAATCCCAGTCCCGGCGATTTACCGTTACGGCTTCCAACGCAAACTCTGCAAACGGCCAAAGTTAAGGTCGTGACACAACAAGGGGATTTTGAGACATCGCAGACGGCCTGTGCTGCTTTGGGTTCGGGAGCGGAGGGGGGGACTGGGGGGACTGGGGGGACTGGGGGGGTCAGGGAGGGTGGCTGTTTGTCCAAATGAACCAAAAATGTTCGAAAAAAACATTTCTGATTATGATCATATGCAACATTACTCATGAGCGTCGGGGCAGCCAAGTCCACAAGACATACAAACTGTCAGGACGGAGACATGTATACAGGCTGACACGCAGGAGAACACACACAGGAGTTTCTGTGTCCTGTCAGACGGCAAAGTGACTGTTAGTGTTGGGAACCACAGCACAAACAGAAGAACATCAAACATCGAATCACAGCGGAAAAATGCTAACACACACCAGGGCAGTCATCTATCAAACTGCTAACACACAAACACACACACTCTTCCTTTCTCTGTTTCTCTCTCTTTCACACACACAAACAGACACATACACACAGAGGTTGCTGGGGTGACAGGGGATGGCTGTCTCTTGCGTCTTGGCCATGCTGCAGGGTTTCGCAGGGCCGTTCCATGGTGCTTGACAGAACCATGTTCCACTATCGGAACCTGGCAGCCACATGGTTAGATCAAGCACAAAGGAACAACCTGCTGACTGACTGCTCCTCCGCTGGAACACGGGGATGGGAAGGGCAGAGGGGAGAGGAGGAGGAGGAGGAGGAGGAGGAGAAGGAGAGGAGAGGTTCAAGATCAGGGGCGGGTTCAGGAAGGAGAAGAAGCTTTGAGAAGGTGAGGATTGGAGAAGGTGAGAGGAAGAGATGAAGGATAGGAAAGGAGGAAATGAGAGGAGAGAAGTACATGATAGTTTGAGAAGGAGAGAACAAGAAGGGAGGGAGGACAGAAGAGGGGAGCAAGTATATGAGAGAAGGCGAGTCGGACGAGAGAAGGGTTGAGAGGAGGAGAAGAGGAGGGAATGGAAAAAGAGAAGAGGAGATGAATATTAGGCTGTGGGCAGGAGAGGGGGGGGGGAGGGTAGGAGACCAGTAAGAGAGAAAAAAGAAAAGATGAAGCATGAGAAGCATGTGGAAAGAGAGGTGGTTGACTTGAGAAAATGTATCTATTGAAATCAGGAGAGCGGAGGATGAGAGGAGGTTGAGAGGAGGATAAGATCAGACGGCCAAGTAGAGTGATCCACAAAGAGCAGGAGAAGGAGGGATTCAAAAAAAGAGGAGAGACGAGGAACATCTACAGACATTTTCTCCACATCACAGGAGAGCAGCAGCAGTGGGAGGAGAGTTACAGCAGCACTGAAGGCAAGAGAAGCCCTGACTTCGAGGAGCACACACACACACACACACACACACACACACACACGTACACAATCACACACATGTAAATACACAAACCATTATGTGTTTAAGTGTAAATTTCATTTGTAGTTTGCAAACAGACACGAGGGGTCACAGGAGGGTTCAAGGTCACTGTGGTAGAGGTCAAAGGTCAGAGGCCAGCTCAGGGACGAGAGGTGAGGGATTCGGAAGTTGACGGTGAAACCACGTGTGCGCGTGTGTGTGTGTGTTACTTACAGCCGACCTGTTGGTGTACTCCTTGAGTGTGTGAGAGAGGCATTAGGAGAAAGAGAAGGGATTTCACTTGTTTATTATAACAGGAGAGAAAATGATGAAAACCCATAAAAAGACGCTGCAATTTTCTCCGAGTTGATTCCCCGGGCAGAAGTTCATTTAAAGAGGTAACGACTTGTGAATAGTGAGAAGCATGCTGGCGCGAGAGGACACCGGGAGCTGGGCACTTTCATCCGACACACATCCCCGGCCTCGTTCACGTGAAATACGCACAAATCTAACCACAGTGAAAAAGTTATCATTCACAAGACTGAAGCCATTTGGTTAGAGGAAGATATAATCTACAAATGACGCTACGTGATATTAGATAAATTGATCTAAGGCCCGATATCAAGTTGTTTATTCAACTTTTCAGCTGCAAATGATCCTAAATTATTCAGCTTGGCCCCATATGTGGTATCAGGGCTTGGAAACCTCTGTCCCCCTGGTGAGCTTCAGAGTTAATGACTGCGCAAATACACGCACACACACACACACACACACACATGCACACACCATGCCTTCTCTGTGTGCAGCTGTGGTAATGATCGCCTTTAGCCCTGCCACTGATCTCATATGCATGTCTGATTTACATATTTCACAGCACCCCTCGGAGCCTGGTAACGGTGTGACCTTTTGATGTTCTGTAGTGGGCGAAACAGACAGATGCTCACGGACACACGCTCATGCATTAACTACCATTACGTGTGCTAAGAAACAAGGAGGAGAGTCTTGAATATAGTCCCTGTAATCTCTATACCAATATGCATTTATTCATACGGAGTTTTACACGTTCAGTATCCAATTGACAGCGACCTGAGCTATCGCAGGAGTGAGTAACTTCAGTGTCTGGGCCAAACGTGCCCAACGGGAGCTTTTGATCAGGACCCTGAATCGGTAAGGGAGCAGTGAAGCTGTCACAAGCATCTGTCACGGAAACTTTTTTTTTTGCAAAAGTAAAAGACTTGTTTGCAGTGATGAAAATCGAAAGCATTGCATCAGCTAGAAACAGGCAGCCAATGAGTTGCAAGGACAAGTGACTTTGGGTAAAGTGAGACTTTCTGTGCCCAACAAGCAGCTTTCACAAGACCACATTCTGGTGAGAGAGCTAATTACTAACAAGCTAAAACCTCATTCAGAATGAAAATGACTGAACACAACCTTGATGCCACTGTAGCTCTGCTCGAACCAGAAATTCAAAGTACTGGTGACGGGCAACACGAGAAGGTTTTTCTCTCTGAGCTGATACAATGTTGTGATGACTGTCTGCAGGTTAGAGGAATTACTGTCTTTGGAAGGCATCCATGGCACTGCTGAATGTGTTTGGGCAACTAGTATTGGCTAAAACCAGCTGTGACAATGATCATCTTCATCTTCATCATCATCGATACCATCTGACATCAGAAGTCAAGAGAAGCCGTTCCAGCCGTCACATTACAGACGTTAGTGTGATGTATGTGATGAATAATTTACAATGGCCTGTGAAAGATGTTATAAAAATTTAAATGGCTCTTGATGGGAAACAGGTTCCCAACCCCTGCTCCATCGTCAAGGTTACGGTTATCATCAAAAAGAGTGTGATGATCTGCCGCCTGATTGGACGTGAGGCATCATGAGGTGCATCAGTTCATTAAAAGAGTGTTTCAGCATTCCAAAGGTGTCAGTCAAGGCAAGTCACTCCTGGTGTGGAGAGTGTGCACGTGGGCAGCATCCGTGCACCAGAGTGAACAAACGATTATTGCACACACACACACACACACACACACACACACTCTCTCTCACACACTCACATGCTCAGTGTACAATACCTGGAATGAAATACTGTTCTCTAGCTAATGGAGAGAGAGAGAAATTGTAAGTGAAGAACAGCATGAGATCAAAATGATCGACTAAAGACGAAAGTACTGTGTGTGTGTGTGTGTGTGTGTGTGTGTGTGTGTTTGTGTGTGTGTGTTTGTGTGTGTGTGTGTGTCTAAGAATAAGAAATGCTCAAACAAAAAAGAGAGTTGAGGTTAGTAAAGAGAGGCCGAGGGAAAGTCTCAGCAGGAAAACACAAAATGAAAACACAGGAGAGGATATTGTACTAAACATCAATCCATTTGTTCATGTGTGGATAGTAGGAAATAAAAATAATTGGTGTGTGTATATAAGGTTGTGCGTGTGTGTGCGAGTGTGTGCGTTTATACCTGAGCAGCGGAACTTCTTGCTCTTGATTTGTCCGATTCGTTTGTTGGCGAGCCGCCGCGGGCTGGTGCAGCGGGCACCACTGGTCTCGATGGGATTGTCCTGCAGGTAGTCCGCCAGCCACTTCAGATGGCAGTCACAGACGAACGGGTTCTGGGCCAAGTGACTGATCCAACACACACATCACACACAACCACGGACACAGACCACACAAAAAAAACACACATAAGCTGTTGGGAATATTTGGGTATATTTAGTTGCTGGTTACCCAGCAACAATACTTCTACTTTTCATTCTGTTACCAGGTAACTCACAGGTGAAAGTAACCTGTCTATGAGTTGACTATAGACAAACAAAATCCACAAAAAAACACAACAAAGGTCATTTGAAAGTATATCTGATGACCAGGGCCTTCCTGTGTGGAGTCTGGCTGATCTCCTCATGTATATGTGGGTCTGCTCCAGGCAGAGGTCCGGTACAGAGCAGGACTATTGGTTCTCTGACTTCCTCCCACAGTCCAAAGACATGCAGATTGGGGTTAGGTCCATTGGACACTTGAAATGTGAGTGTGAATGGTTGTTTGTCTCTATAAGTCAGCCTTGCAGTACCCTGCCTCTCACCTACTGTGTCAGCTGGGATTGACTCCAGCTGCCCCACAACCCTCAATAGATGAGCAGTATAGATAATGGTTGGATGAATGGATATTTATCACTTATATCACAGTTGTTGACTCAGGGCGATTGCTTGCAACCGCTTCACAGTGTGCGTGTGTGTGTTTGTGCACGTACAGCGTTTGAATGGCTCTCAGCGAGGCGAAGGTCCCCTTGGCGATGGTCTGGAGCTTGTTGTCGTAGAGCGAGAGCAGATTGAGGTTGTGGAGGTCCTGAAAGGCATCCACTCGCAGACACGCTATCTTGTTGGCATTCAGCAACCTGAAAGAAGGAAGCGACAGAGAGAGAGAGAGAGAGAGAGAGAGAGAGAGAGAGAGAGAGAGAGAGAGAGAGAGAGAGAGAGAGAGAGAGAGAGAGAGAGAGAGAGAGAGAGAGAGATGGAGAATGAAGGCTTGTTCTGTTATCCTTCTTGGATGAGCATTTCAAATGTTACAGGTCAGTGATGATGGATTTGAACCATGATGTGTCCACCACTCTGATGACATTTTTTAGCTAAGAACTTTCAAGCAGAATATCAAAGAGCTGAGCCTGTGAACTCTCAGCTGCCACTAACTTGTGTGCGTGAGTGTGTTTGTGTTAGTTTGTGTCTACTCACAAAAGCTGCAGAGAAAACAGTCCCTCAAGCAGTCCTTTGGAGATCTCAGTGATCTTGTTCCCATACAGTACCCTGTGGAGAACAAACAATACATTCATAGGTCATGAATAAATCCACTTATATCGCACAATGATACTATATTAATATTAACACTCAGCATATCCAGTGCTAAAATATTCCGGGGGGTTATTGTCTAACATCCAGGCTAGACGGATATTCACTATGATAGAGATGAATCAATTATAGGATAGAATTCATATTTTGTTGGTGGTAAAAAAAAGTGTCTGACAGTGTTCCAGTGACAAAAGCTGCGTTCATGTTACAGACAATAATTATGAACAGCCCGTGGGGAAAGTTATCTCAAAAGTCTGACAGCTCCAATATCTCAGCCAAACTCGCCAAGTGTCCAAATGTGGAGCAAAATGGCTGCGAAGCTTTCATTAATCAGGTCGAAATCAAATTAAGCTGTAATATAAACATTCATAAAACCTAATTACTTTCCACCACCGCATACACAAATACTTAACACGATAAAAATATCAGACTTCAGCGATTTATCCGATGTGACTTCTCGTTTAATGACGGGTGAAACCATCTTGGAAATGAGAGCTAAATTTGACCAAATTAGACTAATGGGAGGTTTCACAGTTCGTCCAACTCCTGCGGGTATCACACGAGCGCAGCATACAAATAAGGCTGTTAAAAACACTATGATATATAAAAATAAATGATAGGTAATGACTTGTAAGAAACACAAAAATAAAGGATAAGATCTGAATCATGAATGAGATAAGAGCCTCCAGGGTTAAAACGATAGCAGCACAAACACTGACTCTGACTTGGTGCCACCACCTGGCTGCATGTAAACACTCAGGATATGAAGAATAACGTGTTGTGAACACTTTTCATCGAAACGTCAAAATGAACAAATTCCCACATAAATCCTGCTGTGGCTGCAGTGTGAGGAATGTACACAGTTATCAGAGAAATGCTTTTTATAAATACATCAGATTACATACACAAACAGGTCACGGCCGAGGCTGCCACCGCCTGGCACAACACATACCTGAGGCGCAAACAGACACACACAGACGCACACAGAGTTATCGTTCTATCTTTACGCTCCACGCTGAGTTGAGTTGTGTATGTAGGCAGTCTGAAGACATGTGTTTCAGATTGGCTTTTATTTCATTGTAGTGAGTGGCTGTCCCTGAGAGACCTGAGGTTGGGAAACACACGATGCGGGGAATGAACGCTTCATTTGTCTCTCGCACACATCAGCGATTAGCACGAACCGTTCTGCCCCCCCCACACACACACATATACACAAACTAGCGTAGACCACTACATCGAGTCATTTTTAAAACGACAATAAAAAGAGCTAATAAATTGTTACTACTAGTATTTTGTTATAGTTGCAAAACTCTTCCAACATTTTTAAAAACTGTGTTGCAGCTTCGAGTTTCAGTAAAAAACCTCAGCTGCTTGTGGTTTTCCATCTCGTAAACCAGTGGGCCTCTGCAGCACAAGGAGTCTTTACAGTCCCTGTCAGCGTACAGTACTGAGTATGAACTTCAACATTAGACACCTCGAGCTAAAGTCGTGGCTAAAAAACAA
The DNA here is from genome assembly GCF_947347685.1 of Pleuronectes platessa. NCBI lineage: Eukaryota > Metazoa > Chordata > Actinopteri > Pleuronectiformes > Pleuronectidae > Pleuronectes > Pleuronectes platessa. The sequence goes on along the minus strand of NC_070628.1, from coordinate 13,563,530 downwards.
GAATAAATTCAAAATATTACAGCTTGTTCGAGGAGTGACCGAGAGTGGACGTGCAAAATGTTCCCTGTTGTAACGACCACGAAGTCCACGTTTGGATCAGAACACGTCCGTGGATACACACACAGGCTCGATGGCTCATTTACATCCTGTCAGACTCAAACCCTGATACACAACGAGCACACGCTGCAGCTTAATGTGAAAGCCATACTGTATGTGGTGTGTCAGCATGAATGTGTGTGTCCCATTCTCTCTGTGGTGAATGTGTAATGAGGTGGCAAAAGCCGCCATTCAGCAATTCAGCATTTATGAATTATTGACTTTGGAGAGACGAGACCTTAATATAACTCCTTCATGAAATAACCCTACATCTCTCTCTCTCTTCCTCTCTCAATCCCTCGCTCTTCTGCTCCCTCTCTCCATCTTCCTGCACACAGCTTCACACGCGAAGCAGACGTTGTGACCAGAGAGTCAAGCTGAGGAGGAAGACGCCAAGAGTGCATCTAAAATGGTTTGAAAATGGTGTTCTGGTTTTGACCTGGTGTGTTGTTTTTTTCACTTGCTCTGCAATTGTGCTAAAATTAAAGGGTAATTCTATTTCATAGATTTGGCTTTACAATTTTGGTCATTATTTCTTTCTCCAAAAAATTATAAATGAAGTCCAATAGGGCAAGAAGTACATGCAGTCAAGTTACACTGCAGCAATGAATTTGAGGGTGAGAACACTTTGTAAACATTATCCTTTTGCCTTCTCTCTGCCCTCCTCTGTATGATGTGGAGCTGGTGAGGAGTAATTTGGGACACAGACTCATCATGGGTAAAACTTTCCATACTCACTCAAAACAGGAACGCATGATATTTGAAATAAGATAAAATATCAGTTTAAAACTTGCCAATCCTTGTGTATTTAAACTTGTTAAAATGGGAAATATGGCATCAGCCTTCTGATTTTCTTTGGTCCTTTAAGACAACTAAGATGATAATGACAGATTAGAAACATCATCATCAATCTGCAGAACCACAGGAGACCTGGTGACTGCATCATTGTTTCCAAATGTCTCAGGTCTTTGTCCGTCCAGGCTACAGTGCAAACTTAGTTTTCAAACTAAAATTGGACCATCAGTGTTAGAAAATTCCAATTTAGAGGCTCGAAAACTCCAGAGCAGTGTGGTCGGCAGGAAGCGTAGTATTTCTGGGATAATATGATCATATGGCTCCACCTCTAAAATATGCTTCTGTTTGTGTACGTAGCCCTGTCTTCTCATTTTGTTTTTAAACATTTTAAGAAAAGAAAACACAAGTTGTCATAAACAGAAGGTTTTTGAGGCGGCCTAAAGATTTGAGAAGAATTTGATTTCCCCCCTGAGATTAAAAAGGTTGTGCTGCGATATTTTGTCTGTTTTGCGTAAACTGCTTCTTACTGTAAATACAAACATGTCACGCAGTACTCACAGAGAGTTGAGGGAGCGCAGACCTTGGAAGGCGTCCGCAGCCAGCTCCGATATCTGGTTGTTACTCAAATCTCTGAGAAGAAGGGAGCAAAAGAAAAAGGAAACGAGAAAGAGAGAGACAATGAGGGAGGGAATGACACAGTAAGGGAAACACAACAACGACCACAAACAGGACAGGATCAGAGGTTGTTGTGGACAGTTGACAGGCTGAACAATACACGTGTCTCTTCATCTACTCACATCCTGCGCAGCTTCTTATAAGAAGAAAAGGCTCCAGCTGGAATCACCTTGATGGCGTTCTGCTCCAGTCGGCTGGAACACACACACACACACACACACACACACACACACACACACACACACACACACACACACACAGAGCATTAAGGAAAGACATTAACATTCCCCCATCACTGAGCTATCTCTGCTGTATCGCTGACTGCGGTTCATTCCCGGGGCCTCTGGCCGAGGGGAACATTTCCAGATAAGACGCTTTGATGACCGCTGCCAGAGTCTGCCACATTTCTTTGATCTTTTGCCATTTTTAACATGTGTACAGTCGCACACTCACACGCAAACACACAAACACGTAACGATCTGGGCAGTGTTCCATTAAGTGCCAGTCAGACTCCGCGTCAGTCAGGCCCAAACAAATCAAGCCAGGAGAGAGAGAGAGAGAGAGAGAGAGAGAGGGAGAGAGAGAGAGAGAGAGAGAGAGAGAGAGAGAGAGAGAGAAAGAGAGAGAGAGAGCGGAGGAGGAGGGATACAAAAGGGAAAACAGACCAAAACAAACGTTCTGTAAACATTTCACATGTTCAGTCACCGTGACAAGAAAGGCGGCGGAACATGATTTGCAAACCAAGCACTTGATTGTGAAGCATTTCCCTAAAATGAGTTTGTTTTTCATTTGCTGTTCTCCTCTGTTTGACCCTTCCCTCCGTCGAGTCAAGTCTTTTCAAAGCAGGTTTCAACACCAGTGTCTCCTGTCCCCACACTTGTCCAACCCAAGCTGCAAAGTCCTTTCACAGCATCGGTCTCAAGCCGACTCTTATATCAGTGATGACAAGACACGCGTCTCTGGTCTCAGATGAATCAACCACAGTTTGAATTCCTCTCTAAAGTCAAAGCTGGTCTCAAGTCAAGTCTCAGGTCAAGGTCATGTCCTAAATCATTCTTTAACAGGTCCTGTCTTTGTTTTCTTTGTTGTAGTGTTCATATTTGATCTGTTTAGTTTTTGTTTCATATTTCGATTTAGGGAGTGGACTTAAGACCTTTGTATGACATGTGTACATCCTGTCGTCATCACCTACTTCTACCTATACTTGACATTGATTGGTTGATAGACGGTGTAAAAGGCGCTGCCTTGAGTCGAATTTGAATGGCTGGGCTTAAGGACGCTTGGATGACACCAAGGGAGCAGTATGGAGGCCTTTTAAGAATCAGCCACCATTTAACTAAATTGTATTGGATTTGGTTGCAATGCAGTTTACCCCTGAATCTCCAAAAGTGTTTTGATGACTCAAACACTTCCCACACCCTTCCATCGGCCTAGAGCTGAGTAGATAAAGAGTGAATTAAAATATTTGGGAGATCTATCTCTTTAAGTCTTATGTCTCAGGTCTATATCTCTGACAGATACGTCCTTTTAAACGTGCCTGCTGTGATCCTTCCTCTCCTCTCGATGCTCCCTCTAAACAGAGATATGATCTTTCTTGTCCTTCAGATTAATCCTTTGAAATCTTCCTCCCTCATCCCTTTATTATTTTCTTAAGCAGGGAAGAGCTGCATGACCAGGCTTTCTCATTTCACAGACGTGTGGTTTTATTCTAGTGCACAGAAAGAGAGAAGTGGAGAGAGACAAAAGAAGAGGAGATGGAGAAGTGCGCGGGGAAAGAACAAGTGAAATATCACCGCACCGAGTGTGACTACAGGAGATTTGAGCAGGAGCACATGTATATGCATGTAGAGTAGAACAGATGTTTGTGTGTGTGTGTGTGTCTCATTATACGAGTGCGTGTCTTACATCTCAGTAATGGTTTCAGGCAGGTTGGTGGGTATTTCTGTCAGTCCCTTCCCTCTGCAGTCCACTATGTTGTTACTGCAGGTGCACGACTCCGGGCACTGTAACACACTGCAGGACGTGGATGATGACGACTGGTGACCTACACAGAGACAAAGGGGCCAATGATTTCCATGGGTTACAGGTGATGGCTGATGTGACTCCCGGAGGCGAAGGAGGAAAATCAAAGTGGGAAGCAGCAGGCAGAGCATAGCAAGTGGGCAGGTGAGAGAGAGATACTTTCCCTTAATGTGACAGCGTCCTTGCCTGTCAAAGGTGTCATTTGCGCTCTTGCATTAGCTTCTCTTTTATCTAAAATAGTCTAAAAAAAAAACTCTACATATTAGATCAAATGCAGGGTTGATGCAATGCCAAGAAATGGAAGAGGAGTACTTGCCTTCGTCTTCATCTTGAAAAGCATGAGCAAAGGACAGTAGGAAAAAAGCAAACGGAACAAAGCAAAGGATGTGTTTTTGCCACAGTCAGACAGCAAGCGGATGAAAGTCAAGAAGCAAACAACACATCAAACAGTCCACACATCATCACGTCATCGCCTCCCCTACCTGTGCACACAAACTCCTTCTTCTGCACCTCCGCCACGTTGTGTCCCCTCAAGTGTGGCGGGGCCATGCATTGTGTGTAGAGACCCAGACGGGGGCGTTGTCGCAGCCACTCCGACAGCCAGGCCACGTGACAGTCACACTGCAGGTTGTTGGAGTGCAGGCGACTGGGGGGGGGGGGGGAGGAGGAGGTGGCGGAGGGATGAGAGGGGATGGGGAGAAGAGGGGATCGACAAGTGGTTAGACCGGGTGTTGAGGAATGGAGGGATGAAATATTTGAGGAAAGGGAGTGGGAGTGGAGGGGGAGAGAGGAGGAAGTTCCAGGTCGATCAATGAATTGTACAACTAGAGACGGATGAGAGAAATCCCCCGTGCTCGGGGCCGCAGTGTGAACCAAACACTCTGAGGTGACACTTACAAGGTCCTGAGCTTTGGCATGTGGTTGAAACTGGCCACAGACAGTCGGCTGATGTTGTTGTTGTTGAGGGTGCTGAGGAGAGAAAAGATCAGAAAACAACATCCCACTTAGATTCAGAAAATCGAGAAGTGACTTAAACCTGTTTTATGCTTCTACGAAGAATCGAAGCAGAGACTAATAGATGTTGAACAACAGTTACTTTTACTGGAATGACTGCAATGCACAAAAGAGATAGGACGCCGGTGGAGGTGATAAAATGACGACTGAACTGATTGAGGCAGGTGAAAAGTGAGTCCTATTTACTACATACGCAGACAAGGAAGAGAAGATGGAGTCTACAAGGAAAAGGCACGTCAGGCTCCAGTGTTCGGTACACAGCTACACTAACTATGGTTTGATTCAATGCAGAAGTAAAAATCTACACTTGAGTGTAAAGAGGTTGGACTCAACTGCACAGATTAATTTAATCAGTTTCATTTTAAATAGTAAATCCCGACAAAAAAAATGTATTTTTGTATGATTTGAGATAACCCTAAAGGCATTTGCACACTAGACACGTTTTTCCACATTATTAATTCGCATGATATTGATATTTGTTGAACCCCTATCCAGTCAATGCAATTCCACAAAGGTTTTTAAAAAAAATTTCGGACCAAGGTCAACTTTTCCAAGGTTATGCTCCCGTCATCTAACCAATCAGAATCCATGTTATCTGAAGCAGTAATAGTAGAAGAAAAAGCACTACCTCCACTATCCACTATCCAGTCAGATAAAACGTTTATTTGTCAACTCATTATATCTATTTGTCTTTAGCCAGGGCTCAAAGTTATTGTTGTCTTCGATATGATGGAGCCCACTTAAACAAATAGGACTTTCGTTAAATCAAATACTCAGTAGAACCTGGGATCGAGGTGCCAGCTGCTGCAGCCGCTCTTCAAACATTCCCACAGACATCCTGAAATACGTCCTGAAGAGGTTGTGGTACAGTTTAAGCTGAACTAGTGAAACTCACCAAGTTCTCCTCTCTTCATTGGTTTTACCCAATAAATAAAACAATCAGATCATCATCGAGTTGGAATATTTACATTTTATCCTATAATTAATTTGCTAAATTGAGCACTGTTGAAATTCGCTTCCGAATTATTCTTAAATTCATGTCATTTATTCAAATCGCCTTTAATATGCAAAGGCCCTAACTCCAAATATTACTTTGATAACTACACAACGTGTTTTGTTCCGGTTCAGTTCAGCTTCTTATTTCCCTTGTGCTGTCCCCATTGTTTCTGGTAACCTACCGAGAACAGGCATTTCTGAATGAACAGTGGAACAATTCATGTTTAAAAAATGTAGGTGTCAGTGAAGTTGATCTGACTCAGCTCAGCATTCAAAGTATAATATTGTGTTGTTTCTAGTTAATTAACAGTGAACGAAACTCTGCATTTAACATCACAATATGATGAAAATTCACATATGTCATTAAGACCATCGTCATTACTGACTTTAGGACAGAAGAGAAGTCTGTTTAATGTCACTAATGACATGGTGACCTTTTTAATAAACTAAATATAACAGTCACGGAGCCATGCATTAAGTGAAATATCTGAATTGAAATATGAAAGCGTCCAGTTTCCAAGTGCTGCACAGGCGATGCAGTCTTTTAAAGGTCAACGAGGATATTAGCTGCTCCATCTCCCACCGCGGTTGGCGTTCTTCAACCAGCCCGTTACAGCGGGACCACTGAATAAACAGGTACTCACAGCACTTCCAGGTCACGCAGCGCTCGGAAAGCTCCATCCTCGATGCAGCTGATGTGGTTGTAGTCCAACTGGCTGCAGACAAACACGCACACACACACAGAAGAAAGGAAAAAAGGAGGTAGAGATGTAAAGGTGTCTTATAGCACAGCCAGCCACAGATGAATATGCATCAACTCCGCCGAACAAAGTCAACAACCGCTCTCTACCTCTCGCTCACTTTCTCTTCCGCTTTCCTCCTGTCTCCTGAGCTCTTTGTTCTTTTTTTGCAGATGTAATTCTCCATGTACTTATCTCTGGATCCATTCCCTCCTCCTGCTCTCCTCAATCTGACGTCTCATTTGTATGCGCTGCTCTTTACCTCTTTCGCCCTTCTCTCCCCACCACCCCCCCTTTCTCAGAATCGCTTTGCTGAAACAATTTAATTAAGACATAAGGACAGTAAATCATGTGCTGTCACCCGCGTGCTAATGTGTGCTCAGGGACACACACACACGCACACACGCACACAAACACACACCCACACACACACCACCTTGTCTTAAACTATTCTTCAGGGACCCTTCATTGGCAAAATGCATTATCTAGCCCCTGACCATAACACCAAAAACGTAATGCCTCATCCTTAACATAAACTTAATTCTAACCCTAAATTCAAACCATATACACCTGTATACAGGGCCGCATTAATGTAGTAAAACCACCAGTCTTTACCCCCTAAACACAAGCACACACACAACACTCAGGCAAAGACACTCTGTCCTGTCCTTTTAAAATAATTGCAAGGCATTTCAAAATAAATTATCTGATGTGGAAAAAAACCAGGATGCAGCAAAATAGTTGTAAATATCCATATTTATAGAATTACTGCTGGGCAATTACCTGCGAAATGACCAACAATTATCTTTAATCATCAGAACCATGACTGAGGCAAGGCAAAGAGAAAAACAACACAAATGCTACTGACGTCCATTGCATACCCACACCCACACACACACACACACACACACACACAGGGCTGCTAATGAGCAGCAGTGCCAGTCAATACAGCAAACAGGAGGCAGATGACATTTAACACAATGAAATATTAATGCACAACCACACAGGGGCTGCAAACATGGCGAGACACGCATTTGCACGCACACACACGCACGCACACGCACACGCACGCACACGCACACACGCACACACACGCACACGCACACACACACACACACACACACACACACATGCACAATGCCACTTACAGGTTCTTGATCTCCACAGCTCCCCTGAAGGCTTTCCTTGGGACCCCCTGGATCTGGTTCTCGCTGAGATCACTGGACAGATAGAGAGATGTAGAGAAGAACGAGGGGGAGAAGAGAAAGAGAGAAAAAAAAGAAAAAGAAGGTGGCAGAGAGTTAAGCCAAGCTGTCACCGAGCCACTTGCATTGCAGCACAAGTACTTGATGTAATCTTCAAAATGCACCGGGGGAACTTCAGAGCCAGACGGATCATCTGCAAAATTGAGTTCTTTGCACACAGAGCACTACTTCGCCAAATATAATCAGTTGTCTCTATTCATCTCTCAGTGACACACACACAAAAAACACACTTCCCCTGACAAGTGTCCACGTAGCTGGAGCCAGACGCAATTCAATTGTCTGCTCTGAGCATCCATCCAAGTCAGTAATAAGAGGGTTTGAATTATTAAAGAACCTGTAGGGGGCACTAGTGACCTCCGCTTCCAGCATTCCGTTCCTCCTCTCATTACTCCCACTCATCTCTCCATCAACCCCGCCACTACCTTCCTCTGCTTTTAAGGAGTGAGTGATGGATGAGTGTGTGTGTGTGTGTGTGTGTGTGTGTGAGTATGATCACTGGGGTTTACAGAGATTTAGCGTTCAGCCACTTTAACTAAGCTGCAGCTTGGGATACAGTAAAAAAAGCTAAACAAAAACAAACCCATAAATTAACTGCAGTGACTGACACACACACACACACGTGTGTGCTAATAAATGTTATCGCACACGCACACTCACATTAGTACATAAATATAGTCACATGCACGGCCAGGTGTCTCACATAGATCAAATCTGCTGCCAAGTGAAACACATGCTGTCACTGGTTGGTATAGCAACTTGATTTAGTGAAGGACACACACGCACGCACACACACTCAGACACACACCCCCACACACACACACACAGGCACACACAATAATGGATTCAGCTGTCCGCAGGATGTAGATGTATTACGGGATGTAAAATGCAGGTACTGAATAAATCAGACTTTATCGTTTCATCATCTCAACTTCAGAGAAACATCTTAGCTGGAAAAAGGAAAGGCACTGCTCGATAGTGTGTGTGTGTGTGTGTGTGTGTGTGTGTGTGTGTGGCTGTGTGAGTTCGTGTTTTGTCTACCGCCGACACGGACCAAGGTTCCAGACAGACTATTTGACCTTTCACTCTCTTGACCCCGACTGTGTCGCAGTGACCTCCACGAGGCAGAAATCGTCTAACGGCTAATGCCCGGCCACATTCCTCACATTCCTGTGTCAGTGATCATATAATCAGAGTCGTAGGTATCGTCTATCACCTGCGCTTTCACCTGCTGCATCTAAACCTGTGATCATTTGTTTCCAGATCTAAAGGAAAACTACAGACTGCGGTGTTCAGAAGACTGGGGAAGATAGATGAGGATAATTATCTTGTCCAACTGAAATCCAAACGTAGCCTTTCAGCATCCACGTCTGGAGCGATTCATTGATAGTCGACCAATAGAAGCCACAATTACGATAATGGCTTAAATATGTTTTCTAGTTCCATCCTTTCAAACTTGAGTATTTTCTTAGTACCTTTCCCCCCAAATTACACTAAATGTAGCAGTTTTAGATTATGGTCTATTGACGGGCGTTGAAAGAAGATCTCAAATGTTCCCCTTAATCTGATTTATGCTCATAATTCTATGGAGTAAATACAAAATGTAAATGTCTAATAAATATCCCATGCAAACCATTTTAGGATGTGAACCTGTACCTGCCTGTAACTGCACATCAGGCATTATTCTGTGAGGCTGGGATCAGAAAACGTGATCCTGGACTTAGACTTTACAAACAGAGGCAGATGAAAAAGAGGCTATTTTACAGGCACACACACACAACACAAACACGCGTGTGCTTCTTCTAATGTGAGCACACACACACACACACACACACACACACACACACACACACACACACACACACACACACACACACGGCGGCTGGTCTGAATCAAGTCAGAGTGTATCCTGATACTGTTTTTACAGGACCAGGGGGGTTTGGAAAGCAGCTGTGCTCTTTTAACCACTGGAACTCTAAAACCAAACAAATATTCTGAAAGTGCTCCTTAACCCTAACCCTACACACACACACACACACACACACACACACACACACACACACACACACACACACACACACACACACACACACACACTCACACTATGTATGCCTATCGGATGCAGGAATCACCACAAACTGTGTTAATGTGTCATACGTGAAGAGTTGACAGTTTGTGTGTCTACATTTAGGCTGCACACATACCTCAGTGTAAACGACAGGGCACAGTAAATAATCGAAGCCACAGTGTGTTTACTCACACACTTAACATGTTCACTTGGGAACATACAGCACACGACTCCGCTGCAAGTAAAGTCCCTCAGCTCAACAGGAGAGGAGAGAGGTGGAGTAGTGTGTTTTTGTTTGTCTGTGTGTGTGTTTGTGTGTGTGTGTGTGTGACGCACATTTATCTTCTGGAGCAGTGAGATGATTGGAAATGGATTTTTTAACGTAGCTCTGTCCCTGTGATCTATGACAAGGGCAGGAAATATATGCAGACCATAGACTTGCATATTGCGTACACATGTGATCGGCAGTTTGAGTTAGTGTAGAGCTCTGAAGGAAGTGGAAGGAGGCAACTCTAAACCCTATTCATCCCTCAGACCACCAGAGAGAGGGAGACTAAGCGAGAGAGGGAGAGGGAGAGAGGGAGATTGGGTGAATACTAAGTGTAAATCGAACCAGGGAACTGACTTTCAGAGATTTAAGAGTGGGTTTTCTTACAGAGTTTGGCGCCAGGGCACCTGATTCAATTTGATCTTTAGTTGAATCATTTAGTGGGCATCACACCCACGGTGTGGTTTCCTGCTTCTGTGGCTTTCTCTCCCTCGATCTTTCCCTTTTCATCCTCCTCTCTGTGTCTTTGCTTTTCCTCTTTCCCTCAATTTGTCTTGTTTTCGGACTTCCCCAGGATTTAACCCCTCACCTCTGCCCCTGTGCCTAAACCCGCTGAACTGGAAGGTTAGCTTCATTAAAAGAGGCTCCTGCTGAGCCCTGTGCGTATGTGTGTGTGTGTGTGTGTGAGAGTGTGTGTGTGTGCGTGTGTGTGTGTGTGTGTGTGTGTGTGTGTGTGTGTGAATTGTCATCTTTCATCAGTCATCTATCAACTTGCAGATGGTGGTTCAGTGTCTTGCTCAAGGACACTTCAACATTTCTGCCCTCTGCATTAAGGCTATATATTTCCACAAAAAGGTTAAGAGGTACAGTGACTGAAAAGCTTGTTTCCTTTTTCCTCAGTCTGCTCTGTCAAATCTCTCTCCATTTGTCAGCTGTCTCTCTCTATCTACTCTAACCTGTTGTCTATCAGGCTCAGAGCTGAGCTATTTGAGATTTCTCTCCAGAGAAAGAAATACAAAAAATACAGGCCTCCAGTTTTTGGAGCAGTTGGGTAAAATGAGCTTTTTGAAAACATTGACTTATGCCATGGCTGGGACTGTGTAGCTGTATTGTTGAGAAACTGCAACCCTCTCTGTGGTCACAGATCTTCGATGTCAGTGAAGTTACTGATGACTTTGCGATCTTCATGGGGATTTGGTCGACATGGGAACGCACCAAATACTCAGCAGTCTTAGATTTGTTAAACATGAGCCATACGAGCCACAAGCTAATTCCTATTTAATGCTTATTCAGTTGTTTCGCAACACAAAAAGTCGATGCTAACTAAATTGTGAGTTTGCCTGGAATAAAACACAGTGATGTGATCATGCTGAGCAGATTGTGTTGCACAGAGAGGAGGCAGATTTAGAGATTTATCTGTTTTAATATTGTTGAGAGTCCGAGTCCCAGCAGACGTTTTTCCTTTTTCTTCTCTAACTTTTTTTAATTTGACTGTTTTTCTCACCTCTGGTGGCCCAGGATCCGTGTGTGTCTGTGTGTGTGTGTGTGTATGTGTGTGTGTGTGTGTATGTGTGTACGTGTGTTTGTGAGACAGAGTCAGGTCTCCAGTGTTAAGAGCTTAGTGCTGCATTTCTAAAGGGTCTTTTCAGAGTGAGAGGGGCTTTTGACGCCCTGCGTGTCTAAGAAGACCTGGGCATGAAAGAGCAGCACTTAATTCTCATACATTCACCCTCCCTCCTCCCCACTCTCTCTCTCTCACTCTCTCTCATACTAGACACACACACACACACACACTCCCTCTCTGTCACCTACTGTTATACAGTTTCTGAACCTCTTTTGTACAAGAACCACCGCCACGAGATCCTTCCCAGGTCCGGCACACTGGCGGTTCCCGCGGACCCATGTGTGACCGCTTGTGTTTGTGTGTGGCACGCTATGAGTCGGAGTTGGCAGAGCAGTAAACTAATCATCTTGTTCAAATCTCTTTCGGAGATCTTAATCCGATTAACTATAAGAATGTGTGAATGGGCAACGAAAGAGCTGGAAAGTATAAAAAAACAACAGAGAGTGAGGAAAGAGATGGAGAAAATGTGAATGAAGGAGATAAGATGGATACAGGCTTTGTTTCTTGGTGGAGGTGTGGTTAGGACGGGACAGCTAGAGAGAAAGGCCGAGATGAAACTGGGATTGTGTGCCGTGAAGTGGACCCCCAAAGATCCCACTTGTGTGAGCAATTAGGAGGAGAAAGCCTCCCAAAGAAAAGAGAGGAGGTGAGGGGGAGAGAGAGGAAACGGAGGAGAGGAGGCGCACCGGAGACAATGCCGAGGATTACCGAGCACACTGGGCCGGGGCTGCAGGCACCTGGGAATGTGGAGGAACGTGTGTGATGTTGTGTTTTATTGAAGTCGGTGCATCCTGGAAATCTTGTGTGGCAGAATATTAAAGTGTGCAGAAACATGACATGAAAAAAAAAAAAGTGCTGTCACTATGTTCTCGTTCCAGAGAATCACTCGCACCCTCCCACACACAGACACCCTCCTCTCTCATCCGCCTCCTTCAGTCTCTTCTGAACTAATATTGACTTTGCTCGTGAATGACAAATCTCTAGTCGCCCTCCCTCTCCCCCTCTCTCCCCATCTCATTGTCCGTTTCCCTTATTCACCATCACGCCTCACACACACACTTTTAATGCCAGGTAGGAGGGTTGCTATGGTTACTCCACCAGGGTGGACACCTAAGGGACACTTTGACTTGACAGAGTGGATGTCCCCTATGTGTGTGTGCGTGACTGGCAACCCGGGATGGCAGGTTGCCATGAAAGGTGAGTGTGTGTGTGTGTGTGTGTTTGTGTGTGTGTGAACTCCATGATACGGCGTGCTCAGTTTACAAAGCTCTTGTGGTAACAGCTGTGTTATTATACTTGCTGCTTTGCTCAGGAGTTTTCATCTTTTTACTCCTTTAAACTCTGAGAGCAGACAGGAAGGCCGGGAAGATTGTCTGCTAGAAATGATACATTCTGCCTCCAGGTTTCTTACATAAATAGCTCCTGCACTTTAAGATAACAATCATTTTGTATAGTGGGCTCTTAACAAAGTCTTCCGTAAGACGCCACTCGTGACAACTTGTAACACAAACGTCTTGTTGCTGAGGAAACAACGTCTTCAGCAGACATGTCTGATCACATCTGGGTTGAAAAATGAACAGATAGAATAATAAAGCTGAACAAATAAAGGTGGTGTATGCTGGTGTGTGTGTGTGTGTGTGTGTGTGTGTGTGTGTGTGTGTGTGTGTGTGTGTGTGTGTGTGAAAACAGACTGATTAAGTTGCGTTCCAGCTCAGGAACAGATTAGTCAGCGTTCTGAGACCATGACATCATCAGAAATGTTTACACGTGTAATTATAGACAAGTGAGGAATACATCTGTTGCACACGCACACACACACGAACACACACACACACACACACAAACACACACACACACACACACACACACTCACACGGAGGAGGAATTGTACAGTAATACAATAATTGCATATGAGGAGAGCTGAGAGGCACTTAGTAATGGGGACATAGTTTCCCTCTAAACATTTGAAAATGATATAAAATTCAAAGTTGCCTCAACAGAAGGACTGAACTGTGCAGCTGGCCTCATGTTACAAAAACTTTTCTTCATGCAATTATTTCTGTAATAATTTCAGATTATGCTTGAGCAAAGGGAATGAAGCAAAGCCAGTTGTGCTGTCTGGTGTAACTATATATATATAGCTGTAGTAGAAATATGCATAATCAAAAGTAGAAATTACTGTTAAGTACTTGAAAACTGGCAATAGTACAACATCGCTTAAACGGACAATCGCCTAGTAGGTTTTTCTTTTATAAATGCTTCTGTTGTTTTTAACATTTGTTCAGATTTCTTAAAGAAGCACAATTATATATTTCTCATTTCTTGAATACATATTTCATACTGACGCCTTGCTAACCCAGAGGCAACAAAGTTTAACTCTGAAATGGACTTTTTGAGGTTGATATTAATACGGATATTTGAGAGTAATACATAATTCAAATAATATAAGAAATATAATTTGTCAAACATAAACTATGCAAAGGTTTTCCTAAGGATTCTTTAGCAGTGGTTTGCAGTTAACTTGTCCTGTCAGCTGACATATTGAATATCTGCAACAATCTGTCATCAAATCCAGGTGAGATATGTTTACATTATGTAATAAAAGAGGCACATGTTTGAATTTGATCTCTAAACCAACGTGGCTTGTTCAACAATTATGAATAAAACTTGAAAACACAAAAAGGACCTTAGCAAAAAAATGACTAAATAAAAATAATTCAAACTTGCTGTGTGTGCCGCCCATCAAAATTTAGTATAAAGTCTTTACAAAAAGAAATAATACTCAACTTTTCCGATTTGCGCCGGTGAAGAAAATAACAGGAACTGAATGTAGCCGAAGATTTTTAATGTCACAACTCATATCTCCACCTCTCCTCCGTCAATTCCTTCTAGTCCATCCCTCATCCTTCTTGACATTTCTCTACAACACCCCTTGTTTTTTTCGCCCATTCCTCTTTTATCCCTCTTACCTTCTCCTCTATTTCTCTCTCCCGCTCTCCCTCACACATC